>NC_090984.1:2475000-2482500 GCF_041146395.1 Eulemur rufifrons | reverse complement strand
GTTAGGGCTACGGTTAGGGTTAGGGGTTAGGGTTAGGGTTAGGGTAGGGGTTAGGGTTAGGGTTAGGGTTAAGGTTAGGGTTAGGGGTAGGGGTAAGGGTAGTGTTAGGGTTAGGGGTAGGGATAGGGTTAGGGTTAGTTGTTAGGGTCAGGGTCAGGGTCAGGGTCAGGGGTTAGGGTTAGGGTTTAGGGGTTAGGGTTAGGGGTAGGGTTGGGGTTGGGGTTAGGGTTAGGGTTAGGGTAGGGGTTAGGGTTTAGGGTTAGGGTTAGGGTAGGGTTAGGTTAGGGTTAGGGTTAGGGTAGGGTTAGGGTTAGGGTTTGGGGTTAGGGTTAGGGTTAGTGTTTAGGGTCAGGGTCACGGTCAGGGTCCGGGTCTGGGTCAGGGTCAGTGTCAGGGTTAGGGGTTGGGGTTGGGGTTGTGGTTAGGGTAGTTAGATGAAGCTAGTTAGATGAAGCTAGAATCCTTTGCTTCATCACCTGGGATTCCAACATGTTTCTATATACTCCTCTATGCGTGGGCACATGTACTTAGCTTGTTCCAAGCATTATGCTGGAGAGTTTTCAAATTAACCAGTACGTTGAAAATTATTTGCAGGTTTTCAGCGTTTCACCATAATTTTGATAACGTTTGTATATCCCTCCTGAAACCCAAGAAGGCTGCGACGGACATAACTATGCTGAGGAGTAGCTGACTTGGTGTTGCCTATTTTTGTTAGTGGAGACAGACAAGAAGCCATTCTTCTAAGTATCATCCCACCACCATGTTTCCATTGCTTTAAAATGCAGGGAAATTTTGCAAGTTAGCATTATAATTAGTAGCTGGAGGGTACGGTTTTTTTTTTTGTGTGTGTGGTCGATGTGGATGGGGGGGGGTCAGGCCCTCTGTCAGTTCGCTGGTTAGTTTTTATTATCCCCAGAGAGGAGAAGTGGGCATGTGTTTGGCAGGTGAAAAGGGCGGATTCTGTTTCGGAGAATTAACGATGATCCCCATGGTCATCCCGTTCCTTTAATAAGCCTTTACTTCATCAGCTGGAAATCCACCATGGTTCTATATACTCCTCTTTGCGTGGGAACAGGTAACTCCCTTGTTCCAAGAAGTATGCCGGAGAGCTTTTCAATTAACCACTACGTTGAAAATTATTTGCAGGTGTTCAGCGTTTCACCATAATTGTGAGAACCTTTGTTTGTGCCTCCTGAAACCCAAGAAGGCTGCGACGGACATAACTATGCTGAGGAGTAGCTGACTTGGTGTTGCCTATTTTTGTTAGTGGAGACTGACAAGAAGCCATTCTTCTAAGTATCATCCCACCACCATTTTTCCATTGTTTTAAAATGCAGGGAAATTTTGCAAGTTAGCATTATAATTAGTAGCTGGAGGGTACGGTTTTTTTTTTGTGTGTGGTCGATGTGGATGGTGGGGGTCAGGCCCTCTGTCAGTTCGCTGGTTAGTTTTTATTATCCCCAGAGAGGAGAAGTGGGCATGTGTTTGGCAGGTGAAAAGGGCGGATTCTGTTTCAGAGAATTAACGATGATCCCCATGGTCATCCCTTTCCTTTAATAATCCTTTACTTCATCAGCTGGAAATCCACCATGGTTCTCCATACTCCTCTTTGCGTGGGAACAGGTAACTGCCTTGTTCCAAGAAGTATGCCGCAGAGCTTTTCAATTAACCACTACGTTGAAAATTATTTGCAGGTGTTCAGCGTTTCACCATAATTGTGATAACGTGTGTTTGTGCCTCCTGAAACCCAAGAAGGCTGCGACAGACATAACTATGCTGAGGAGTAGCTGACTTGGTGTTGCCTATTTTTGTTAGTGGAGACTGACAAGAAGCCATTCTTCTAAGTATCATCCCACCACCATTTTTCCATTGTTTTAAAATGCAGGGAAATTTTGCAAGTTAGCATTATAATTAGTAGCTGGAGGGTACGGTTTTTTTTTGTGTGTGTGGTCGATGTGAATGGGGGGGGGGTCAGGCCCTCTGTCAGTTCGCTGGTTAGTTTTTATTATCCCCAGAGAGGAGAAGTGGGCATGTGTTTGGCAGGTGAAAAGGGCGGATTCTGTTTCAGAGAATTAACGATGATCCCCATGGTCATCCCTTTCCTTTAATAATCCTTTACTTCATCAGCTGGAAATCCACCATGGTTCTCTATACTCCTCTTTGCGTGGGAACAGGTAACTGCCTTGTTCCAAGAAGTATGCCGCAGAGCTTTTCAATTAACCAGTACGTTGAAAATTATTTGCAGGTGTTCAGCGTTTCACCATAATTGTGAGAACTTTGTTTGTGCCTCCTGAAACCCAAGAAGGCTGCGACGGACATAACTATGCTGAGGAGTACCTGACTTGGTGTTGCCTATTTTTTTTAGTGGAGTCTGACAAGAATCCATTCTTGTAAGTATCATCTCACCATCATTTTTCCATTGTTTAAAAATGCAGGAAAATTTTGCAAGTTAGCATTATAATTAGTAGCTGGAGGCTACGGTGTTTTTTTTTTTTTTTTTTTTCCCTGTGGGGTCGGTGTGGATGTGTTGGTCAGGCCCTCTGTCAGTTCGCTGGTTTGTTTTTATTATCCCCAGAGAGGAGAAGTGGGTATTAGTATGGCATTTGAAAACTGCGGATCTGTTTCTGAGAATTAAACAGGATCCGCATGTTAATCCCGTTCCTTTAAGAATCCTTTGCTTCATGAGCTGGGAATCCACCATGGTTCTATATACTCCTGTTTGCGTGGGAACAGTAACTGGCTTGTTCCAGGAAGTATGCCTCAGAGCTTTTGAATTAACCAGTATGTTGACAATCCTTTGCAGGTTTTCAGCGTTTCACCATAATTGTGATAACGTGTGTATGTGCCTACTGAAACCAAATATGGCTGCTACGGACATAACTATGCTGAGGCGTAGCTGAGTTGGTGTTGCCTATTTTTGTCAGTGGAGACTGACAAGAAGCCATTCTTCTAAGTATCATCCCACCATCATTTCTCCATTGTTTAAAAATGCAGGGAAATTTTGCAAGTTAGCATTATAATTAGTAGCTGGAGGGTACGGTATTTTTTTTGTGTGTGTGGTCGATGTGGATGGGGGGGTCAGGCCCTCTGTCAGTTCGCTGGTTAGTTTTTATTATCCCCAGAGAGGAGAAGTGGGCATGTGTTTGGCAGGTGAAAAGGGCGGAATCTGTTTCAGAGAATTAACGATGATCCCCATGGTCATCCCGTTCCTTTACTAATCCTTTACTTCATCAGCTGGAAATCCACCATGGTTCTATATACTCCTCTTTGCGTGGGAACAGGTAACTGGCTTGTTCCAAGAAGTATGCCGCAGAGCTTTTCAATTAACCACTACGTTGAAAATTATTTGCAGGTGTTCAGCGTTTTACCATAATTGAGAGAAAATTTGTTTGTGCCTCCTGAAACCCTAGAAGGCTGCGACGGACATAACTATGCTGAGGAGTAGCTGACTTGGTGTTGCCTATTTTTGTTAGTGGAGACTGACAAGAAGCCATTCTTCTAAGTATCATCCCACTACCATTTTTCCATTGTTTTAAAATGCAGGGAAATTTTGCAAGTTAGCATTATAATTATTAGCTGGAGGGTACGGTTTTTTTTTTTGTGTGTGGTCGATGTGGATGTTGGGGGTCA
Source organism: Eulemur rufifrons (assembly GCF_041146395.1). Taxonomy (NCBI): domain Eukaryota; kingdom Metazoa; phylum Chordata; class Mammalia; order Primates; family Lemuridae; genus Eulemur; species Eulemur rufifrons. The sequence goes on along the minus strand of NC_090984.1, from coordinate 2,478,870 downwards.
GGCCCTCTGTCAGTTCCCCGGTTGGTTTTTATTATCCCCAGAGAGGAGAAGTGTGTATTAGTATGGAAGGTGAAAACTGCGGATCTGTTTCAGAGAATTAAACAGGATCCGCATGGTAATCCCCTTCCTTTAAGAATCCTTTGCTTCATGAGCTGGGAATCCACCATGGTTCTATATACTTGTCTATGCGTGGGCACAGGAAACTGGCTAGTTCCAAGAAGTATGCCTCAGAGCTTTTCAATTAACCAGTATGTTGACAATCCTTTGCAGGTTTTCAGCGTTTCACCATAATTGTGATAACGTGTGTATGTGCCTACTGAAACCAAATATGGCTGCTACGGACATAACTATGCTGAGGCGTAGCTGACGTGGTGTTGCCTATTTTTGTCAGTGGAGACTGACAAGAAGGCATTCTTCTAATTATCATCCCACCATCATTTCTCCATTGTTTAAAAATGCAGTGAAATTTTGCAAATTGGCATTATAATTAGTAGCTGGAGGGTACTTTTTTGTTTTGTGGGGTCCGTCAGGATGGGTGTTCAGGCCCTATGTCAGATCGCTGGTTTGTTTTTATTATCCCCAGAGAAGAGTAGTGGGCATGTGTTTGGCAGGTGAAAAGTGCGGATTCTGTTTCAGAGAATTAAACAGGATCCGCATGGTCATCTCATTCCTTTAAGAATCCTTTGCTTCATCAGCTGGGATTCCACCATGTTACTATATACTCCTCTATGCGTGGGCACAGGTACCCGGCTTGTTCCAAGAAGTATGCTGGAGAGGTTTCAAATTAACCAGTACGTTGAAAATTATTTGCAGGTTTTCAGCGTTTCACCATAATTTTGATAACGTTTGTATGTCCCTCCTGAAACCCAAGAAGGCTGCGACGGACATAACTATGCTGAGGAGTAGCTGACTTGGTGTTGCCTATTTTTGTTAGTGGAGACAGACAAGAAGCCATTCTTCTAAGTATGATCCCACCACCATTTTTCCATTGTTTTAAAATGCAGGGAAATTTTGCAAGTTAGCATTATAATTAGTAGCTGGAGGGTACGGTTTTTTTTTTTGTGTGGTCGATGTGGATGGGGGGGGTCAGGCCCTCTGTCAGTTCGCTGGTTAGTTTTTATTATCCCCAGAGAGGAGAAGTGGGCATGTGTTTGGCAGGTGAAAAGGGCGGATTCTGTTTCAGAGAATTAACGATGATCCCCATGGTCATCCCGTTCCTTTAATAATCCTTTACTTCATCAGCTGGAAATCCACCATGGTTCTATATACTCCTCTTTGCGTGGGAACAGGTAACTGCCTTTTTCCAAGAAGTATGCCGCAGAGCTTTTCAATTAACCACTACGTTGAAAATTATTTGCAGGTGTTCCGCGTTTCACCATAATTGTGATAACGTTTGTTTGTGCCTCCTGAAACCCAAGAAGGCTGCGACGGACATAACTATGCTGAGGAGTAGCTGACTTGGTGTTGCCTATTTTTGTTAGTGGAGACTGACAAGAAGCCATTCTTCTAAATATCATCCCAACACCATTTTTCCATTGTTTTAAAATGCAGGGAAATTTAGCAAGTTAGCATTATAATTAGTAGCTGGAGGCTACGGTGTTTTTTTTTTTTTTTCCTGTGGGGTCGGTGTGGATGTGTTGGTCAGGCCTTCTGTCAGTTCCCCGGTTGGTTTTTATTATCCCCAGAGAGGAGAAGTGGGTATTAGTATGGCAGGTGAATACTGCGTATCTGTTTCAGAGAATTAAGCAGGATCCGCATGGTAATCCCGTTCCTTTAAGATTCCTTTGCTTCATGAGCTGGGAATCCACCACGGTTCTATATACTCCTCTTTGCGTGGGAACAGGTAACTGGCTTGTTCCAAGAAGTATGTCTCAGAGCTTTTCAATTAACCAGTATGTTGAGAATCCTTTGCAGGTTTTCAGCGTTTCACCATAATTGTGATAAGGTGTGTATGTGCCTACTGAAACCAAATATGGCTGCTACGGACATAACTATGCTGAGGCGTAGCTGACTTGGTGTTGCCTATTTTTGTCAGTGGAGACTGACAAGAAGCCATTCTTCTAAGTATCATCCCACCATCATTTCTCCATTGTTTCAAAATGCAGGGAAATTTTGCAAATTGGCATTATAATTAGTAGCTGGAGGGTACTTTTTTGTTTTGTGGGGTCGGTCAGGATGGGTGTTCAGGCCCTCTGTCAGATCGCTGGTTTGTTTTTATTATCCCCAGAGAAGAGTAGTGGGCATGTGTTTGGCAGGTCAAAAGTGAGGATTCTGTTTCAGAGAATTAAACAGGATCCGCATGGTCATCTCATTCCTTTAAGAATCCTTTGCTTCATCAGCTGGGATTCCACCATGTTTCTATATACTCCTCTATGCGTGGGCACAGGTACCTGGCTTGTTCCAAGAAGTATGCTGGAGAGTTTTCAAATTAACCAGTACGTTGAAAATTATTTGCAGGTTTTCAGCGTTTCACCATAATTTTGATAACGTTTGTATGTCCCTCCTGAAACCCAAGAAGGCTGCGATGGACATAACTATGCTGAGGAGTAGCTGACTTGGTGTTGCCTATTTTTGTTAGTGGAGACAGACAAGAAGCCATTCTTCTAAGTATGATCCCACCACCATTTTTCCATTGTTTTAAATTCAGGGAAATTTTGCAAGTTAGCATTATAATTAGTAGCTGGAGGGTACGGTTTTTTTTGTGTGTGTGGTCGATGTGGATGGGGGGGGTCAGGCCCTCTGTCAGTTCGCTGGTTAGTTTTTATTATCCCCAGAGAGGAGAAGTGGGCATGTGTTTGGCAGGTGAAAAGGGCGGATTCTGTTTCAGAGAATTAACGATGATCCCCATGGTCATCCCGTTCCTTTAATAATCCTTTACTTCATCAGCTGGAAATCCACCATGGTTCTCTATACTCCTCTTTGCGTGGGAACAGGTAACTGCCTTGTTCCAAAAAGTATGCCGCAGAGCTTTTCAATTAACCAGTACGTTGAAAATTATTTGCAGGTGTTCAGCGTTTCACCATAATTGTGATAACGTTTGTTTGTGCCTCCTGAAACCCAAGAAGGCTGCGACGGACATAACTATGCTGAGGCGAAGCTGACTTGGTTTTGCCTATTTTTGTTAGTGGAGACTGACAAGAATCCATTCTTCTAAGTATCGTCTCACCATCATTTTTCCATTGTTTAAAAATGCAGGAAAATTTTGCAAGTCAGCATTATAATTAGTAGCTGGAGGCTACGGTGTTTTTTTTTTTTTTTTCCTGTGGGATCGGTGTGGATGTGTTGGTCAGGCCCTCTGTCAGTTCCCCGGTTGGTTTTTATTATCCCCAGAGAGGAGAAGTGGGTATTAGTATGGCAGGTGAAAACTGCGGATCTGTTTCAGAGAATTAAACAGGATCCGCATGGTAATCCCGTTTCTTTAAGAATCCTTTGCTTCATGAGCTGGGAATCCACCATGGTTCTATATACTTGTCTATGCGTGGGCACAGGAAACTGGCTAGTTCCAAGAAGTATGCCTCAGAGCTTTTCAATTAACCAGTATGTTGACAAATCCTTTGCAGGTTTTCAGCGTTTCACCATAATTGTGATAACGTGTGTATGTGCCTACTGAAACCAAATATGGCTGCTACGGACATAACTATGCTGAGGCGTAGCTGACTTGGTGTTGCCTATTTTTGTCAGTGGAGACTGACAAGAAGCCATTCTTCTAAGTATCATCCCACCATCATTTCTCCATTGTTTAAAAATGCAGGGTTAGGGTTAGGGTTAGGGTTAGGGTCCGGGTCAGGGTTAGGGTCAGGGTTAGGGTCAGGGTCAGGGTTAGGGTTAGGGTCAGGGTCAGGGTTAGGGTTAGGGTCAGGGTGTTAGGGT
>NC_090984.1:2317500-2387500 GCF_041146395.1 Eulemur rufifrons | reverse complement strand
AGGGTCAAGGGTTAGGGTTTTTGTTAGGCATAGCGTTGGGGTTAGAAGTAAGGGTTACTGTCAGTGTTAGGGTTGTAGGTAGGGTTACGGTTAGGGTTAGCGGTTTAGAAGTAGGGTTAGGGATTAGGTGTCACAGTGATGACTAGGAGATAGGGTTAGAATTATGGGATAGGGGTTGTTCTCAGGAAATGGGTTATGCATTAACGTTAGGATAAGAGGTTAAAGTTAGGCGCACGGTGAGGTTTACGTGTTAAGGGGAGAAATAGGAACAGAGTTGGGTGTTATGTTCAGGGTTAGGGTTATCTGTTAAAGGTATTGTTTATGCTTAGCGCACGGGCCCTGTCTGCATTAGGCGCGCGGGGGGAGTTTAGGGGGCTGGGATTGTACCCGGGAACCCACTCTATCATACTATGGGTATGGGCCCGTGGGTTTCATGGAGGACACAGTGGTAGAGCCTCGTTTCACGCATGGCATGGGAGGATTGCAGGCTTTCTAAACTCTAAGAAAGCAAGAAGTCTGAGAATTAGATTTAGGGTTACGATTATGGTTAGGGTTAAGGATAAAGTTTAGTGTTAGGGTGAGGGCTTAGGGTTAGGGATTAGGGTTCGGATTAAAGGTTACTCTTAGGTTTAACGGTTACACTTTGGTTTAGGGTTGAGGTTTACGGTTAGGGTTAAGATGAGGGGTTAGGGTTTGGTACAGGGTTAGGGTTAAGTGTTAGGTTTAGGGTTGAAGATTAGGATTAGGGTTAGGATTAAAGGTTAGCGTGAGAGTTAACGCTTAGTGTTAAGGTTAAGAGTTAGGGTTTAGTGTTAGGTTTAGTGTTAGAGTTAGTTTTAGGGTTAGAGTTATGTGCTATGGTTTGTGTTAGAGGTTAGGGTTAGGTTTACTGGTCATGGTTAGGGTTACGTTTAGGGGGTAGCATTAGGGTTAGGGTTAGGGTTAGGGTTAAGAGATAGGATTAAGGTTAAGTGTTGGGCTTAGGGTTAGGGTTTAGTGTTAAGGTTAGCATTAAGGATTAGGGTTAGGGTCAGGGTTAAATGCTTGGGTGCGGGTAATGGTTAGGGTCAGGGTTTAGGTTCACGGATAGGGTTAGTGTTAAGGGTTACGGGTAGGTTTAGGGTTCAGGGTTAGTGTTAGCATTAGGGCTTAAGGTTAGGATTAGGCGGTAGGTTAGATTTAGGGTTAGATCTAGGCGTTAGGGTAAGGGCTAGCGTTAGGGTTAAGAGATAGGGTTAGGTTTAATGCTTAGGATTAGGGTTAGGTTTTGGGGTTAAAGTAAGTGTTAGGGGTTAGGTTTAAGGATCCAAGGTTAGGGTTATTTTTAGCTGTAGTGTTAGGGTTAGGGATAAGGGATCCCATTAGCATTAAGGGTCTTCCTTGGTATAGGGTTAAGGGTTAGGCTTAAAGTTAAAGGTTAAGGTTAGGGTCAGGGATAAGATTTAGGGTGAGGGTTAACGGTTAGGGTAAAGGTTAAGCATTAGGGTTAGGGATTAGTGATTAGGGTTTTTGGTTAGTGTTAGGGTTAGCGGTTAGGAGTCAGTGTTTTATGAAGGGGTATGGTTAGAATTAGGATTGGGGTTAGAGTTAGGGTGAGGTATAGGGGTTAGGTTTAGGGGTTAGTTTTAGGGTAAAAGGATAGGATTAGGGTTATGGGTTGGGCTTAGGTTTAGGGTTAAAGTTTACTGCTGGGGTTAGGGATAGGGTTCAGTGTTATCTTTAGGGGTTCTGGTTAGGGTTAGGTGTTAGGTTAGTGTCAGGGGTAGGTCTAGTCGTGAGGGTAAGGTTTAGGGTTAGCTTTAAGAGCTAGGGTTAGGTTTAATGGTTAGGATTAGGATTAGGGTTAAGGGTTAGGGTAAGGCTTAGGGGTTAGGGTGAAGGGTTAGGGTCAAGGGTTAGGGTTTTTGTTAGGCATACCGTTGGGGTTAGAAGTAAGGGTTACTGTCAGTGTTAGGGTTGTAGGTAGGGTTACGGTTAGGGTTAGCGGTTTAAAAGTAGGGTTAGGGATTAGGTGTCACAGTGATGACTAGGAGATAGGGTTAGAATTATGGGATAGGGGTTGTTCTCAGGAAATGGGTTATGCATTAACGTTAGGATAAGAGGTTAAAGTTAGGCGCATGGTGAGGTTTACGAGTTAAGGGGAGAAATAGGAACAGGGTTCGGTGTTATGTTTAGGGTTAGGGTTATTTGTTAAAGGTATTGTTTATGTTAGCGCACGGGCCCTGTCTGCATTAGGTGGGCGGAGGGAGTTTAGGGGGCTGAGATTGTACCCGGGAACCCACTCTATCATACTCTGGGTATGGGCCCGTGGGTTTCATGCAGGACACAGTGGTAGAGCCTCCTTTCATGCATGGTATGGGAGGATTTCAGGCTTTCTAAACTCTAAGAAAGCAAGAAGTCTGAGAATTAGATTTAGGGTTAGGATTATGGTTAGCGTTAAGGATGAAGTTTAGTGTTAGGGTGAGGGCTTAGGGTTAGGGAATAGGGTTAGGGTTAAAGGTTACTCTTAGGTTTAACGGTTACACTTTGGTTTAGGGTTGAGGTTTACGGTTAGGGTTAAGATGAGGGGTTAGGGTTTGGTACAGGGTTAGGGTTAAGTGTTAGGTTTAGGGTTGAAGATTAGGATTAGGGTTAGGATTAAAGGTTAGCGTGAGAGTTAACGCTTAGGGTTAAGGTTAAGAGTTAGGGTTTAGGGTTAGGGTTAGGTTTAGTTTTAGGGTTAGAGTTAGGTGCTATGGTTTGTGTTAGAGGATAGGGTTAGGTTTACTGGTCACGGTTAGGGTTACGTTTAGGGGTTAGCATTAGGGTTAGGGTTAGGGTTAGGGTTAAGGGATAGGATTAGGGTTAAGTGTTGGGCTTAGGGTTAGGGTTTAGTGTTAGGGTTAGCATTAAGGATTAGGGTTAGGATCAGGGTTAAATGCTTGGGTGCGGGTAATGGTTAGGGTCAGGGTTTAGGTTCACGGATAGGGTTAGTGTTAAGGGTTACGGGTAGGTTTAGGGTTCAGGGTTAGTGTTAGCATTAGGGCTTAAGGTTAGGATTAGGCGGTAGTTTAGATTTAGGGTTAGATCTAGGCGTTAGGGTAAGGGCTAGCGTTAGGGTTAAGAGATAGGGTTAGGTTTCATGCTTAGGATTAGGGTTAGGGTTTGGGGTTAAAGTAAGTGTTAGGGGTTAGGTTTAAGGATCCAAGGTTAGGGTTACTTTTAGCTGTAGTGTTAGGGTTAGGGATAAGGGATCCCATTAGCATTAAGGGTCTTCCTTACTATAGGGTAAGGGTTAGTCTTAGAGTTAAAGGTTAAGGTTAGGGTCAGTGTTAAGATTTAGGGTGAGGGTTAATGGTTAGGGTAAAGGTTAAGCGTTAGGGTTAGGGATTAGTGATTAGGGTTTTTGGTTAGTGTTAGGGTTAGCGGTTAGGAGTTAGTGTTTTATGAAGGGGTATGGTTAGAATTAGGATTGGGGTTAGAGTTAGGGTGAGGTATACGGGTTAGGTTTAGGGGATAGTTTTAGGGTAAAAGGATAGGATTAGGGTTACGGGTTGGGCTTAGGTTTAGGGTTAAAGTTTACTGCTGGAGTTAGGGATAGGGTTCAGGGTTAGCTTTAGGGGTTCTCGTTAGGGTTAGGTGTTAGGTTAGTGTCAGGGTTAGGTCTAGTCGGGAGGGTAAGGTTTAGGGTTAGCTTTAAGAGCTAGGGTTAGGTTTAATGGTTAGGATTAGGATTAGGGTTAAGGGTTAGGGTAAGGCTTAGGGGTTAGGGTGAAGGGTTAGGGTCAAGGGTTAGGGTTTTTGTTAGGCATACCGTTGGGGTTAGAAGTAAGGGTTACTGTCAGTGTTAGGGTTGTAGGTAGGGTTACGGTTAGGGTTAGCGGTTTAGAATTAGGGTTAGGGATTAGGTGTCACAGTGATGACTAGGAGATAGGGTTAGAATTATGGGATAGGGGTTGTTCTCAGGAAACGGGTTATGCATTAACGTTAGGATAAGAGGTTAAAGTTAGGCGCACGGTGAGGTTTACGTGTTAAGGGGAGAAATAGGAACAGGGTTCGGTGTTATGTTCAGGGTTAGGGTTATCTGTTAAAGGTATTGTTTATGCTTAGCGCACGGGCCCTGTCTGCATTAGGCGGGCGGGGGGAGTTTAGGGGGCTGGGATTGTACCCGAGAACCCACTCTATCATACTCTGGGTATGGGCCGTGGGTTTCATGCAGGACACAGTGGTAGAGCCTCCTTTCACGCATGGCATGGGAGGATTGCAGGCTTTCTAAACTCTAAGAAAGCAAGAAGTCTGAGAATTAGATTTAGGGTTAGGATTCTGGTTAGGGTTAAGGATGAAGTTTAGTGTTAGGGTGAGGGCTTAGGGTTAGGGAATAGGGTTAGGGTTAAAGGTTACTCTTAGGTTTAACGGTTACACTTTGGTTTAGGGTTGAGGTTTACGGTTAGGGTTAAGATGAGGGGTTAGGGTTTGGTACAGGGTTAGGGTTAAGTGTTAGGTTTAGGGTTGAAGATTAGGATCAGGGTTAGGATTAAAGGTTAGCGTGAGAGTTAACGCTTAGGGTTAAGGTTAAGAGTTAGGGTTTAGGGTTAGGTTAAGGGTTAGGGTTAGTTTTAGGGTTAGAGTTATGGGCTATGGTTTGTGTTAGAGGTTAGGGTTAGGTTTACTGGTCACGGTTAGGGTTACGTTTAGGGGTTAGCATTAGGGGTAGGGTTAGGTTTAGGGTTAAGGGATAATATTAGGGTTAAGTGTTGGGTTTAGGGTTAGGGTTTAGTGTTAAGGTTAGCATTAAGGATTAGGGTTAGGGTCAGGGTTAAATGCTTGGGTGCGGGTAATGGTTAGGGTCAGGGTTTAGGTTCACGGATAGGGTTAGCGTTAAGGGTTACGGGTAGGTTTAGGGTTCAGGGTTAGTGTTAGCATTAGGGCTTAAGTTTAGGATTAGGCGGTAGGTTAGATTTAGGGTTAGATCTAGGCGTTAGGTAAGGGATAGCGTTAGGGTTAAGAGATAGGGTTAGGTTTAATGCTTAGGATTAGGGTTAGGGTTTGGGGTTAAAGTAAGTGTTAGGGGTTAGGTTTAAGGATCCAAGGTTAGGGTTATTTTTAGCTGTAGTGTTAGGGTTAGGGATAAGGGATCCCATTAGCATTAAGGGTCTTCCTTACTGTAGGGTTAAGGGTTAGGCTTAGAGTTAAAGGTTAAAGTTAGGGTCAGTGTTAAGATTTAGGGTGAGGGTTAACGGTTAGGTTAAAGGTTAAGCGTTAGGGTTAGGGATTAGTGATTAGGGTTTTTGGTTAGTGTTAGGGTTAGCGTATGGAGTTAGTGTTTTATGAAGGGGTACCTTTAGAATCAGGATTGGGGTTAGAGTTAGGGTGAGGTATAGGGGTTAGGTTTAGGGGTTAGTTTTAGGGTAAAAGGATAGGATTAGGGTTACGAGTTGGGCTTAGGTTTAGGGTTAAAGTTTACTGCTAGGGTTAGGGATAGGGTTCACGGTTAGCTTTAGGGGTTCTCGTTAGGGTTAGGTGTTAGGTTAGTGTCAGGGTTAGGTCTAGTCGTGAGGGTAAGGTTTAGGGTTAGCTTTAAGAGCTAGGGTTAGGTTTAATGGTTAGGATTAGGATTAGGGTTAAGGGTTAGGGTAAGGCTTAGGGGTTAGGGTGAAGGGTTAGGGTCAAGGGTTAGGGTTTTTTTTAGGCATAGCGTTGGGGTTAGAAGTAAGGGTTACTGTCAGTGTTAGGGTTGTAGGTAGGGTTACGGTTAGGGTTAGCGGTTTAGAATTAGGGTTAGGGATTAGGTGTCACAGACTAGGAGATAGGGTTAGAATTATGGGATAGGGGTTGTTCTCAGGAAATGGGTTATGCATTAACGTTAGGATAAGAGGTTAAAGTTAGGCGCACGGTGAGGTTTATGTGTTAAGGGGAGAAATAGGAACAGGGTTGGGTGTTATGTTCAGGGTTAGGGTTATCTGTTAAAGGTATTGTTTATGCTTAGCGCACGGGCCCTGTCTGCATGAGGCGGGGGGGGGAGTTTAGGGGGCTGGGATTGTACCCGGGAACCCACTCTATCATACTCTGGGTATGGGCCCGTGGGTTTCATGGAGGACACAGTGGTAGAGTATCCTTTCACGCATGGCATGGGAGGATTGCAGGCTTTTTAAACTCTAAGAAAGCAAGAAGTCTTAGAATTAGATGTAGGGTTAGGATTCTGGTTAGGGTTAAGGATGAAGTTTAGTGTTAGGGTGAGGGCTTAGGGTTAGGGATTAGGGTTAGGGTTAAAGGTTACTCTTAGGTTTAACGGTTACACTTTGGTTTAGGGTTGAGGTTTAAGGTTAGGGTTAAGATGAGGGGTTAGGGTTTGGTACAGGGTTAGGGTTAAGTGTTAGGTTTAGGGTTGAAGATTAGGATTAGGGTTAGGATTAAAGGTTAGCGTAAGAGTTAACGCTTAGTGTTAAGGTTAAGAGTTAGGGTTTAGGGTTAGGGTTAGGGTTAGGGTTAGTTTTAGGGTTAGAGTTATGTGCTATGTTTTGTGTAGAGGTTAGGGTTAGGTTTACTGGTCACGGTTAGGGTTACGTTTAGGGGGTAGCATTAGGGTTAGGGTTAGGGTTAAGGGATAGGATTAGGGATAAGTGTTGGGCTTAGGGTTAGGGTTTAGTGTTAGGGTTAGCATTAAGGATTAGGGTTAGGGTCAGGATTAAATGTTTGGGTGTGGGTAATGGGTAGGGTCAGGGTTAAGGTTCACGGATAGGGTTAGTGTTAAGGGTTACGGGTAGGTTTAGGGTTTAGGGTTAGAGTTAGCATTAGGGCTTAAGGTTAAGATTAGGCGGTAGGTTAGATTTAGGGTTAGATCTAGGCGTTAGGGTAAGGGCTAGCGTTAGGGTTAAGAGATAGGGTTAGGTTTAATGCTTAGGATTAGGGTTAGGGTTTGGGGTTAAAGTAAGTGTTACGGGTTAGGTTTAAGGATCCAAGGTTAGGGTTATTTTTAGCTGTAGTGTTCGGGTTAGGGATAAGGGATCCCATTAGCATTAAGGGTCTTCCTTACTGTAGGGTTAAGGGTTAGGCTTAGAGTTAAAGGTTAAGGTTAGGGTCAGTGTTAAGATTTAGGGTGAGGGTTAACGGTTAGGGCAAAGGTTAAGCGTTAGAGTTAGGGATTAGTGATTAGGGTTTTTGGTTAGTGTTAGGGTTAGCGGTTAGGAGTTAGTGTTTTCAGAAGGGGTATGGTTAGAATTAGGATTGGGGTTAGAGTTAGGGTGAGGTATAGGGGTTAGGTTTAGGGGTTAGTTTTAGGGTAAAAGGATAGGATTAGGGTTACGGGTTGGGCTTAGGTTTAGGGTTAAAGTTTACTGCTGGGGTTAGGGATAGGGTTCAGGGTTAGCTTTATTGGTTCTGCTTAGGGTTAGGTGTTAGGTTAGTGTCAGGGTTAGGTCTAGTCGTGAGGGTAAGGTTTAGGGTTAGCTTTAAGGGCTATGGTTAGGTTTAATGGTTAGGATTAGGATTAGGGTTCAGGGTTAGGGTAAGGCTTAGGGGTTAGGGTGAAGGGTTAGGGTCAAGGGTTAGGGTTTTTGTTAGGCATAGCGTTGGGGTTAGAAGTAAGGGTTACTGTCAGTGTTAGGGTTGTTGGTAAGGTTACGGTTAGGGTTAGCGGTTTAGAATTAGGGTTAGGGATTAGGTGTCGCAGTGATGACTAGGAGATAGGGTTAGAATTATGGGATAGGGGTTGTTCTCAGGAAATGGGTTATGCATTAACGTTAGGATAAGAGGTTAAAGTTAGGCGCACGGTGAGGTTTACGTGTTAAGGGGAGAAATAGGAACAGGGTTGGGTGTTATGTTCAGGGTTAGGGTTATCTGTTAAAGGTATTGTTTATGCTTAGCGCACGGGCCCTGTCTGCATTAGGCGGGCAGGGGGAGTTTAGGGGGCTGGGATTGTACCCGGGAACCCACTCTATCGTACTCTGGGTATGGGCCCGTGGGTTTCATGCAGGACACAGTGGTAGAGCCTCCTTTCACGCATGGCATGGGATCATTGCAGGCTTTCTAAACTCTAAGAAAGCAAGAAGTCTGAGAATTAGATTTAGGGTTAGGATTGTGGTTAGGGTTAAGGATGAAGTTTAGTGTTAGGGTGAGGGCTTAGGGTTAGGGATTAGGGTTAGGGTTAAAGGTTACTCTTAGGTTTAACGGTTACACATTGGTTTAGGGTTGAGGTCTACGGTTAGGGTTAAGATGAGGGGTTAGGGTTTGGTACAGGGTTAGGGTTAAGTGTTAGATTTAGGATTGAAGATTAGGATTAGGGTTAGGATTAAAGGTTAGCGTGAGAGTTAACGCTTAGGGTTAAGGATAAGAGTTAGGGTTTAGGGTTAGAGTTAGGGTTAGGGTTAGTTTTAGGGTTAGAGTTATGTGCTATGGTTTGTGTTAGAGGTTAGGGTTAGGTTTACTGGTCACGGTTAGGGTTACGTTTAGGGGGTAGCATTAGGGTTTGGGTTAGGGTTAAGGGATAGGATTAGGGTTAGGGTTAGGGTTAGGGTTAGGGTTAAGGGATAGGATTAGGGTTAAGTGTTGGGCTTAGGGTTAGGGTTTAGTGTTAGGGTTAGCATTAAGGATTAGGGTTAGGGTCAGGGTTAAATGCTTGGGTGCGGGTGATGGTTAGGGTCAGGGTTAAGCTTCACGGATAGGGTTAGTGTTAAGGGTTACGGGTAGGTTTAGGGTTCAGGGTTAGTGTTAGCATTAGTGCTTAAGGTTAGGATTAGGCGGTAGGTTAGATTTAGGTTTAGATCTAGGCGTTACGGTAAGGGCTAGCGTTAGGGTTAAGAGATAGGGTTAGGTTTAATGCTTAGGATTAGGGTTAGGGTTTGGGGTTAAAGGAAATGTTAGGGGTTAGGCTTAAGGATCCAAGGTTAGGGTTATTTTTAGCTGTAGTGTTAGGGTTAGGGATAAGGGATCCCATTAGCATTAAGGGTCTTCCTTACTGTAGGGTTAAGGGTTAGGCTTAGAGTTAAAGGTTAAGTTTAGGGTCAGTGTTAAGATTTAGGGTGAGGGTTAACGGTTAGGGTAAAGGTTAAGCGTTAGGGTTAGGGATTAGTGATTAGGGTTTTTGGTTAGTATTAGGGTTAGCAGTTAGGAGTTAGTGTTTTATGAAGGGGTGTGGTTAGAATTAGGATTGGGGTTAGAGTTAGGGTGAGGTATAGGGGTTAGGTTTAGGGCTTAGTTTTAGGGTAAAAGGATAGGATTAGGGTTACGGGTTGGCTTAGGTTTAGGGTTAAAGTTTACTGCTAGGGTTAGGGATAGGGTTCAGGGTTAGCTTTAGGGGTTCTGGTTCGGGTTAGGTGTTAGGTTAGTGTCAGGGTTAGGTCTAGTCGTGAGGGTAAGGTTTAGGGTTAGCTTTAAGAGCTAGGGTTAGGTTTAATGGTTAGGATTAGGATTAGGGTTAAGGGTTAGGGTAAGGATTAGGGGTTAGGGTAAAGGGTTAGGGTCAAGGGTTAGGGTTTTTGTTAGGCATAGCGTTCGGGTTAGAAGTAAGGTTTACTGTCAGTGTTAGGGTTGTAGGTAGGGTTACGGTTAGGGTTAGCGGTTTAGAATTAGGGTTAGGGATTAGGTGTCACAGTGATGACTAGGAGATAGGGTTAGAATTATGGGATAGGGGTTGTTCTCAGGAAATGGGTTATGCATTAACGTTAGGATAAGTGGTTAAAGTTAGGCGCACGGTGAGGTTTACGTGTTAAGGGGAGAAATAGGAACAGGGTTGGGTGTTATGTTCAGGGTTAGGGTTATCTGTTAAAGGTATTGTTTATGCTTAGCGCACGGGCCCTGTCTGCATTAGGTGGGCGGGGGGAGATTAGGGGGCTGGGATTGTACCCGGGAACCCACTCTATCATACTCTGGGTATGGGCCCGTGGGTTTCATGCAGGACACAGTGGTAGAGCCTCCTTTCACGCATGGCATGGGAGGATTGCAGGCTTTCTAAACTCTAAGAAAGCAAGAAGTCTGAGAATTAGATTTAGGGTTAGGATTCTGGTTAGGGTTAAGGATGAAGTTTAGTGTTAGGGTGAGGGCTTAGGGTTAGGGATTAGGGTTAGGGTTAAAGGTTACTCTTAGGTTTAACGGTTACACTTTGGTTTAGGGTTGAGTTTTACGGTTAGGGTTAAGATGAGGGGTTAGGGTTTGGTACAGGGTTAGGGTTAAGTGTTAGGTTTAGGGTTGAAGATTAGGATTAGGGTTAGGATTAAAGGTTAGCGTGAGAGTTAACGCTTAGGGTTAAGGTTAAGAGTTAGGGTTTAGGGTTAGGGTTAGGGTTAGGGTTAGTTTTAGGGTTAGAGTTATGTGCTATGGTTTGTGTTAGAGGTTAGGGTTAGGTTTACTGGTCACGGTTTGGGTTACATTTAGGGGGTAGCATTAGGGTTAGGGTTAGGGTTAAGGGTTAGGGTCAGGGTTAGGGTTAAGGGATAGGATTAGGGTTAAGTGTTGGGCTTATGGTTAGGGTTTAGTGTTAGGGTTAGCATTAAGGATTAGGGTAAGGGTCAGGGTTAAATGCTTGGGTGGGGGTAATGGTTAGGGTCAGGGTGAAGGTTCACGGGTAGGGTTAGTGTTAAGGTTTACGGGTAGGTTTAGGGTTCAGGGTTACTGTTAGCATTAGGGCTTAAGGTTAGGATTAGGCGATAGGTTAGATTTAGGGTTAGATCTAGGCGTTAGGGTAAGGGCTAGCGTTAGGGTTAAGAGATAGGGTTAGGTTTAATGCTTAGGATTAGGGTTAGGGTTTGGGATTAAAGTAAGTGTTAGGGGTTAGGTTTAAGGATCCAAGGTTAGGGTTATTTTCAGCTGTAGTGTTAGGGTTGGGGATAAGGGATCACATTAGCATTAAGGGTCTTCCTTCCTGTAGGGTTAAGGGTTAGGCTTAGAGTTAAAGGTTAAGGTTAGGGTCAGTGTTAAGATTTAGGGTGAGGGTTAACGGTTAGGGTAAAGGTTAAGCGTTAGGGTTAGGGATTAATGATTAGGGTTTTTGGTTAGTGTTAGGATTAGCGGTTAGGAGTTAGTGTTTTATGAAGGGGTATGGTTAGAATTAGGATTGGGGTTAGAGTTAGGTGAGGTATAGGGGTTAGGTTTAGGGGTTAGTTTTAGGGTAAAAGGATAGGATTAGGGTTACGGGTTGGACTTAGGTTTAGGGTTAAAGTTTACTGCTGGGGTTAGGGATAGGGTTCAGGGTTAGCTTTAGGGGTTCTGGTTAGGGTTAGGTGTTAGGTTAGTGTCAGGGTTAGGTCTAGTCGTGAGGGTAAGGTTTAGGGTTAGCTTAAAAGCTAGGGTTAGGTTTAATGGTTAGGATTAGGATTAGGGTTAAGGTTTAGGGTAAGGCTTAGGGGTTAGGGTGAAGGGTTAGGGTCAAGGGTTAGGGTTTTTTTTAGGCATAGCGTTGGGGTTAGAAGTAAGGGTTACTGTCAGTGTTAGGGTTGTAGGTAGGGTTCCGGTTAGGGTTAGCGGTTTAGAATTAGGGTTAGGGATTAGGTGTCACAGTGATGACTAGGAGATAGGGTTAGAATTATGGGATAGGGGTTGTTCTCAGGAAATGGGTTATGCATTAACGTTAGGATAAGAGGTTAAAGTTAGGCGCACGGTGAGGTTTACGTGTTAAGGGGAGAAATAGGAACAGGGTTCGGTGTTATGTTCAGGGTTAGGGTTATCTGTGAAAGGTATTGTTTATGCTTAGCGCACAGGCCCTGTCTGCATTAGGCGGGCGGGGGGAGTTTAGGGGGCTGGGTTTGTACCCGGGAACCCACTCTATCATACTCTGGGTATGGGCCCGTGGGTTTCATGCAGGACACAGTGGTAGAGCCTCCTTTCACGCATGGCATGGGAGGATTGCAGGCTTTCTAAACTCTAAGAAAGCAAGAAGTCTGAGAATTAGATTTAGGGTTAGGATTCTGGTTAGCGTTAAGGATGAAGTTTAGTGTTAGGGTGAGGGCTTAGGGTTAGGGAATATGGTTAGGGTTAAAGGTTACTCTTAGGTTTAACGGTTACACTTTGGTTTAGGGTTGAGGTTTACGGTTAGGGTTAAGATGAGGGGTTAGGGTTTGGTACAGGGTTAGGGTTAAGTGTTAGGTTTAGGGTTGAAGATTAGGATTAGGGTTAGGATTAAAGGTTAGCGTGAGAGTTAACGCTTAGGGTTAAGATTAAGTGTTAGTGTTTAGGGTTAGGGTTAGTGTTAGTTTTAGGGTTAGAGTTATGTGCTATGGTTTGTGTTAGAGGTTAGGGTTAGGTTTACTGGTCAAGGTTAGGGTTACGTTTAGGGGTTAGCATTAGGGTTAGTGTTAAGGTTAGGGTTAAGGGAATGGATTAGGGATAAGTGTTGGGCTTAGGTTTAGGGTTTAGTGTTAAGGTTACCATTAAGGATTAGGGTTCGGGTCAGGGTTAAATGCTTGGGTGCGTGTAATGGTTAGGGTCAGGGTTAAGGTTCACGGATAGGGTTATTGTTAAGGGTTACGGGTAGGTTTAGGGTTCAGGGTTAGAGTTAGCATTATGGCTTAAGGTTAGGATTAGGCGGTAGGTTAGATTTAGGGTTAGATCTAGGCGTTAGGGTAAGGGCTAGCGTTAGGGGTAAGAGATAGGGTTTTGTTTAATGCTTAGGATTAGGGTTAGGTTTTGGGGTTAAAGTAAGTGTTAGGGGTTAGGTTTAAGGATCCAAGGTTAGGGTTATTTTTAGCTGTAGTGTTAGGGTTAGGGATAAGGGATCCCATTAGCATTAAGGGTCTTCCTTACTGTAGGGTTAAGGGTTAGGCTTAGAGTTAAAGGTTAAGGTTAGGGTCAGTGTTAAGATTTAGGGTGAGGGTTAACGGTTAGGGTAAAGGTTAAGCGTTAGGGTTAGGGATTAGTGATTAGAGTTTTTGGTTAGTGTTAGGGTTAGCGCTTAGGAGTTAGTGTTTTATGAAGGGGTATGGTTAGAATTAGGATTGGGGTTAGAGTTAGGGTGAGGTATAGGGGTTAGTTTTAGGGGTTAGTTTTAGGGTAAAAGGATAGGATTAGGGCTACGGGTTGGGCTTAGGTTTAGGGTTAAAGTTTACTGCTAGGGTTAGGGATAGGGTTCAGGGTTAGCTTTAGGGGTTCTGGTTAGGGTTAGGTGTTAGGTTAGTGTCAGGGTTAGGTCTAGTCGTGAGGGTAAGATTTAGGGTTAGCTTTAAGAGCTAGGGTTAGGTTTAATGGTTAGGATTAGGATTAGGGTTAAGGGTTAGGGTAAGGCTTAGGGGTTAGGGTGAAGGGTTAGGGTCAAGGGTTAGGGTTTTTGTTAGGCATAGCGTTGGGGTTAGAAGGGTTACTGTCAGTGTTAGGGTTGTAGGTAGGGTTACGGTTAGGGTTAGCGGTTTAGAACTAGGGTTAGGGATTAGGTGTCACAGTGATGAGTAGGAGATAGGGTTAGAATTATGGGATAGGGGTTGTTCTCAGGAAATGGGTTATGCATTAACGTTAGGATAAGAGGTTAAAGTTAGGCGCACGGTGAGGTTTCCGTGTTAAGGGGAGAAATACGAACAGGGTTGGGTGTTATGTTCAGGGTTAGGGTTATCTGTTAAAGGTATTGTTTTTTTTTTTTTTTTTTTTTTTTTTTTTTTTTCAGACAGAGTCTCACTCTGTTGCCCAGGCTAGAGTGAGTGCCGTGGCGTCAGCGTAGCTCACAGTAACCTCAAACTCCTGAGCTCAAGCGATCCTCCTTTCTCAGCATCCCGAGTAGCTGGGACTGCAGGCATGCGCCACCATGCCCGGCTAATGTTTTCTATATATATTTTTAGCTGTCCATATAATTTCTTTCTATTTTTAGTAGAGATGGGGTCTCGATCTTGCTAAGGCTGGTCTCGAACTCCTGAGGTCAAACGATCCAGCAACGTCGGCCTCCCAGAGTGCTAGGATTACAGGCGTGAACCACCGCGCCCGGTCTAAAGGTATTGTTTATGCTTAGCGCACGGGCCCTGTCTGCATTAGGCGGGCGGGGGGAGTTTACGGGGCTGGGATTGTACCCGGGAACCCACTCTATCATACTCTGGGTATGGGCCCGTGGGTTTCATGCAGGACACAGTGGTAGAGCCTCCTTTCACGCATGGCATGGGAGGATTGCAGGCTTTCTAAACTCTAAGAAAGCAAGAAGTCTGAGAATTTGATTTAGGGTTAGATTCTGGTTAGGGTTAAGGATGAAGTTTAGTGTTAGGGTGAGGGCTTAGGGTTAGGGATTACGGTTAGGGTTAAAGGTTACTCATAGGTTTAACGGTTACACTTTGGTTTAGGGTTGAGGTTTACGGTTAGGGTTAAGATGAGGGGTTAGGGTTTGGTACAGGGTTAGGGTTAAGTGTTAGCTTTAGGGTTGAAGATTGGATTAGGGTTAGGATTAAAGGTTAGCGTGAGAGTTAACGCTTAGGGTTAAGGTTAAGAGTTTGGGTTTAGGTTTAGGGTTAGGGTTAGGGTTAGTTTTAGGGTTAGAGTTATGTGCTATGGTTTGTGTTAAAGGTTAGGGTTAGGTTTACTGGTCACGGCTAGGGTTACGTTTAGGGGGTAGCATTAGGGTTAGAGTTAGGGTTAAGGGATAGGATTAGGGTTAAGTGTTGGGCTTAGGGTTAGGGTTTAGTGTTAGGGTTAGCATTAAGGATTAGGGTTAGGGTCAGGGTTAAATGCTTGGGTGCGGGTAATGGTTAGGGTCAGGGTTAAGGTTCACGGATAGAGTTAGTGTTAAGGGTTACGGGTAGGTTTAGGGTTCAGGGTTAGTGTTAGCATTAGGGCTTAAGGTTAGGATTAGGCGGTAGGTTAGATTTAGGGTTAGATCTAGGCGTTAGGGTAAGGGCTAGCGTTAGGGTTAAGAGATAGGGTTAGGTGTAATGCTTAGGATTAGGGTTAGGGTTTGGGGTTAAAGTAAGTGTTAGGGGTTAGGCTTAACGATCCAAGGTTAGGGTTACTTTTAGCTGTAGTGTTAGGGTTAGGGATAAGGGATCCCATTAGCATTAAGGGTCTTCCTTCCTGTAGGGTTAAGGGTTAGGCTTAGAGTTAAAGGTTAAGGTTAGGGTCAGTGTTAAGATTTAGGGTGAGGGTTAACGGTTAGGGTAAAGGTTAAGCGTTAGGCTTAGGGATTAGTGTTTAGGGTTTTTGGTTAGTGTTAGGGTTAGCGGTTAGGAGTTAGTGTTTTATGAAGGGGCATGGTTAGAATTAGGATTGGGGTTAGAGTTAGGGTGAGGTATAGGGGTTAGGTTTAGGGGTTAGTTTTAGGGTAAAAGGATAGGATTAGGGTTACGGGTTGGGCTTAGGTTTAGGGTTAAAGTTTACTGCTAGGGTTAGGGATAGGGTTCAGGGTTAGCTTTAGGGGTTCTGGTTAGGGTTAGGTGTTAGGTTAGTGTCAGGGTTAGGTCTAGTCGTGAGGGTAAGGTTTAGGGTTAGCTTTAAGAGCTGGAGTTAGGTTTAGTGGTTAGGATTAGGATTAGGGTTAAGGGTTAGGGTAAGGCTTAGGGGTTAGGGTGAAGGGTTAGGGTCAAGGGTTAGGGTTTTTGTTAGGCATAGCGTTGGGGTTAGAAGTAAGGGTTACTGTCAGTGTTAGGGTTGTAGGTAGGGTTACGGTTAGGGTTAGCGGTTTAGAACTAGGGTTAGGGATTAGGTGTCACAGTGATGACTAGGAGATAGGGTTAGAATTATGGGATAGGGGTTGTTCTCAGGAAATGGGTTATGCATTAACGTTAGGATAAGAGGTTAAAGTTAGGCGCACGGTGAGGTTTACGGGTTAAGGGGAGAAATAGGAACAGGGTTGGGTGTTATATTCAGGGTTAGGGTTATCTGTTAAAGGTATTGTTTATGCTTAGCGCATGGGCCCTGTCTGCATTAGGCGGGCGGGGGGAGTTTAGGGGGCTGGGATTGTACCCGGGAACCCACTCTATCATACTCTGGGTATGGGCCCGTGGGTTTCATCCAGGACACAATGGTAGAGCCTCCTTTCAGGCATGGCACGGGAGGATTGCAGGCTTTCTAAACTCTAAGAAAGCAAGAAGTCTGAGAATTAGATTTAGGGTTAGGATTCTGGTTAGGGTTAAGGATGAAGTTTAGTGTTAGGGTGAGGGCTTAGGGTTAGGGATTAGGGTTAGGGTTAAAGGTTACTCTTAGGTTTAACGGTTACACTTTGGTTTAGGGTTGAGGATTACGGTTAGGGTTAAGATGAGGGGTTAGGGTTTGGTACAGGGTTAGCGTTAAGTGTTAGGTTTAGGGTTGAAGATTAGGATTAGGGTTAGGATTAAAGGTTAGCGTGAGAGTTAACGCTTAGGGTTAAGGTTAAGAGTTAGGGGTTAGGTTTAGGTTTAGGGTTGGTTTTAGGGTTAGAGTTATGTGCTATGGTTTGTGTTACAGGTTAGGGTTAGGTTTACTGGTCACGGTTAGGGTTACGTTTAGGGGGTAGCATTAGGGTTAGGGTTAGTGTTAAGGGATAGGATTAGGGTTAAGTGTTGGGCTTAGGGTTGGGGTTTAGTGTTAGGGTTAGCATTAAGGATTAGTGTTAGAATCAGGGTTAAATACTTGGGTGCGGGTAATGGTTAGGGTCAGGGTTAAGGTTCACGGATAGGGTTAGTGTTAAGGGTTACGGATAGGTTTAGGGTTCAGGGTTAGTGTTAGCATTAGGGCTTAAGGTTAGGATTAGGCGGTAGGTTAGATTTAGGGTTAGATCTAGGCGTTAGGGTAAGGGCTAGCGTTAGGGTTAAGAGATAGGGTTAGGTTTAATGCTTAGGATTAGGGTTAGGGTTTGGGGTTAAAGTAAGTGTTAGGGGTTAGGTTTAAGGATCCAAGGTTAGGGTTATTTTTAGCTGTAGTGTTAGGGTTAGGGATAAGGGATCCCATTAGTATTAAGGGTCTTCCTTACTGTAGGCTTAAGTGTTAGGCTTAGAGTTAAAGGTTAAGGTTAGGGTCAGTGTTAAGATTTAGGGTGAGGGTTAACGGTTAGGGTAAAGGTTAAGCGTTAGGGTTAGGGATTAGTGATTAGGGTTTTTGGTTAGTGTTAGGGTTAGCGGTTAGGAGTTAGTGTTTTATGAAGGGGTATGGTTAGAATTAGGATTGGGGTTAGAGTTAGGGTGAGGTATAGGGGTTAGGTTTAGGGGTTAGTTTTAGGGTAAAAGGATAGGATTAGGGTTACGGGTTGGGCTTAGGTTTAGGGTTAAAGTTTACTGCTAGTGTTAGGGATAGGGTTCAGGGTTAGCTTTAGGGGTTCTGGTTAGGGTTAGGTGTCAGGTTAGTGTCAGGGTTAGGTCTAGTCGTGAGGGTAAGGTTTAGGGTTAGCTTTAAGAGGTAGGGTTAGGTTTAATGGTTAGGATTAGGATTAGGGTTAAGGGTTAGGGTAAGGCTTAGGGGTTAGGGTGAAGGGTTAGGGTCAAGGGTTAGGGTTTTTGTTAGGCATAGCGTTGGGGTTAGAAGTAAGGGTTACTGTCAGTGTTAGGGTTGTAGGTAGGGTTACGGTTAGGGTTAGCGGTTTAGAATTAGGGTTAGGGATTAGGTGTCACAGTGATGACTAAGAGATAGGGTTAGAATTATGGGATAGGGGTTGTTCTCAGGAAATGGGTTATGCATTAACGTTAGGTGAGAGGTTAAAGTTAGGCGCACGGTGAGGTTTACGTGTTAAGGGGAGAAATAGGAAGAGGGTTGGGTGTTATGTTCAGGGTTAGGGTTATCTGTTAAAGGTATTGTTTATGCTTAGCGCACGGGCCCTGTGTGCATTAGGCGGGCGGGGCGAGTTTAGAGGGCTGTGATTGCACCCGGGAACCCACTCTGTCATACTCTGGGTATGGGCCCGTGGGTTTCATGCAGGACACAGTGGTAGAGCCTCCTTTCACGCATGGCAAGGCAGGATTGCAGGCTTTCTAGACTCTAAGAAAGCAAGAAGTCTGAGAATTAGATGTAGGGTTAGGATTCTGGTTAGGGTTAAGGATGAAGTTTAGTGTTAGGGTGAGGGCTTAGGGTTAGGGAATAGGGTTAGGGTTAAAGGTTACTCTTAGGTTTAACGGTTACACTTTTGTTTAGGGTTGAGTTTTACGGTTAGGGTTAAGATGAGGGGTTAGGGTTTGGTACAGGGTTAGGGTTAAGTGTTAGGTTTAGGGTTGAAGATTAGGATTAGGGTTAGGTTTAAAGGTTAGCGTGAGAGTTAACGCTTAGGGTTAAGGTTAAGAGTTAGGGTTTAGGGTTAGGGTTAGGGTTAGGGTTAGTTTTAGGTTTAGAGTTGTGTGCTATGGTTTGTGTTAGAGGTTAGGGTTAGGTTTACTTGTCACGGTTAGGGTTACGTTTAGAGGTAGCATTAGGGTTACGGTTAGGGTTAAGGGATAGGATTAGGGATAAGTGTTGGGCTTAGGGTTAGGGTTTAGTGTTAGGGTTAGCATTAAGGATTAGGGTTAGGGTCAGGGTTAAATGCTTGGGTGTGGGTAATGGTTAGGGTCAGGGTTAAGGTTCACGGATAGGGTTAGTGTTAAGGGTTACGGGTAGGTTTAGGGTTCAGGGTTAGTGTTAGCATTAGGGCTTAAGGTTAGGATTAGGCGGTAGGTTAGATTTAGGGTTAGATCTAGGCGTTAGAGTAAGGGCTAGCGTTAGGTTAAGAGATAGGGTTAGGTTTAATGCTTAGGATTAGGGTTAGGGTTTGGGGTTAAAGTAAGTGTTAGGGGTTAGGTTTAAGGATCCAAGGTTAGGGTTATTTTTAGCTGTAGTGTTAGGGTTAGGGATAAGGGATCCCATTAGCATTAAGGGTCTTCCTTCCTGTAGGGTTAAGGGTTAGACTTAGAGTTAAAGTTTAAGGTTTGGGTCAGTGTTAAGATTTAGGGTGAGGGTTAACGGTTAGGGTAAAGGTTAAGCGTTAGGGTTAGGGATTAGTGATTAGGGTTTTTGGTTAGTGTTAGGGTTAGCGGTTAGGAGTTAGTGTTTTATGAAGGGGTATGGTTAGAATTAGGATTGGGGTTAGAGTTAGGATGAGGTATAGGGCTTAGGTTTAGGGGTTAGTTTTAGGGTAAAGGATAGGATTAGGGTTACGGGTTGGGCTTAGGTTTAGGGTTAAAGTTTACTGCTAGGGTTAGGGATAGGGTTCAGGGTTAGCTTTAGGGGTTCTGGTTAGGGTTAGGTGTTAGGTTAGTGTCAGGGTTAGGTCTAGTCGTGAGGGTAAGGTTTAGGGTTAGCTTTAAGAGCTAGGGTTAGGTTTAATGGTTAGGATTAGGATTAGGGTTAAAGGTTAGGGTAAGGCTTAGGGGTTAGGGTGAAGGGTTAGGGTCAAGGGTTAGGGTATTTGTTAGGCATAGCGTTGGGGTTAGAAGTAAGGGTTACTGTCAGTGTTAGGGTTGTAGGTAGGGATACGGTTAGGGTTAGCGGTTTAGAATTAGGGTTAGGGATTAGGTGTCACAGTGATGACTAGGAGATAGGGTTAGAATTATGGGATAGGGGTTGTTCTCAGGAAATGGGTTATGCATTAACGTTAGGATACGAGGTTAAAGTTAGGCGCACGGTGAGGTTTACGTGTTAAGGGGAGAAATAGGAACAGGGTTGGGTGTTATGTTCAGGGTTAGGGTTATCTGTTAAAGGTATTGTTTATGCTTAGCGCACGGGCCCTGTCTGCATTAGGCGGGCGGGGCGAGTTTAGGGGGCTGGGATTGTACCCGGGAACCCACTCTATCATACTCTGTGTATGGGCCCGTGGGTTTCATGCAGGACACAGTGGTAGAGCCTCCTTTCATGCATGACAAGGGAGGATTGCAGGCTTTCTAAACTCTAAGAAAGCAAGAAGTCTGAGAATTAGATTTAGGGTTAGGATTCTGGTTAGGGTTAAGGATGAAGTTTAGTGTTAGGGTGAGGGCTTAGGGTTAGAGAATAGGGTTAGGGTTAAAGGTTACTCTTAGGTTTAATGGTTACACTTTGGTTTAGGGTTGAGGTTTACGGTTAGGGTTAAGATGAGGGGTTAGGGTTTGGTACAGGGTTAGGGTTAAGTGTTAGGTTTAGGGTTGAAGATTAGGATTAGGGTTAGGATTAAAGGTTAGCGTGAGAGTTAACGCTTAGGGTTAAGGTTAAGAGTTAGGGGTTAGGTTTAGGTTTAGGGTTAGTTTTAGGGTTAGAGTTATGTGCTATGGTTTGTGTTAGAGGTTAGGGTTAGGTTTACTTGTCACGGTTAGGGTTACGTTTAGGGGGTAGCATTAGGGTTACGGTTAGGGTTAAGGGATAGGATTAGGGATAAGTGTTGGGCTTAGGGTTAGGGTTTAGTGTTAGGGTTAGCATTAAGGATTAGGGTTAGGGTCAGGGTTAAATGCTTGGGTGCGGGTAATGGTTAGGGTCAGGGATAAGGTTCACGGATAGGGTTAGTGTTAAGGGTTACGGGTAGGTTTAGGGTTCAGGGTTAGTGTTAGCATTAGGGCTTAAGGTTAAGATTAGGCGGTAGGTTAGATTTAGGGTTAGATCTAGGCGTTAGGGTAAGGGCTAGCGTTAGGGTTAAGAGATAGGGTTAGGTTTAATGCTTAGGATTAGGGTTAGGGTTTGGGGTTAAAGTAAGTGTTAGGGGTTAGGTTTAAGGATCCAAGGTTAGGGATATTTTTAGCTGCAGTGTTAGGGATAGGGATAGGGGATCCCATTAGCATTAAGGGTCTTCCTTACTGTAGGGTTAACGGTTAGGCTTAGAGTTAAAGGTTAAGGTTAGGGTCAGTGTTAAGATTTAGGGTGAGTTTTAACGGTTAGGGTAAAGGTTAAGCGTTAGGGTTAGGGATTAGTGATTAGGGTTTTTGGTTAGTGTTAGGGTTAGCGGTTAGGAGTTAGTGTTTTATGAAGGGGTATGGTTAGAATTAGGATTGGGGTTAGAGTTAGGGTGAGGTATAGGGGTTAGGTTTAGGGGTTAGTTTTAGGGTAAAAGGATAGGATTAGGGTTACGGGTTGGGCTTAGGTTTAGGGTTAAAGTTTACTGCTAGTGTTAGGGATAGGGTTCAGGGTTAGCTTTAGGGGTTCTGGTTAGGGTTAGGTGTTAGGTTAGTGTCAGGGGTAGGTCTAGTCATGAGGGTAAGGTTTAGGGTTAGCTTTAAGAGCTAGGGTTAGGTTTAATGGTTAGGATTAGGATTAGGGTTAAGGGTTAGGGTAAGGCTTAGGGGTTAGGGTGAAGGGTTAGGGTCAAGGGTTAGGGTTTTTGTTAGGCATAGCGTTGGGGTTAGAAGTAAGGGTTACTGTCAGTGTTAGGGTTGTAGGTAGGCTTACGGTTAGGGTTAGCGGTTTAGAATGAGGGTTAGGGATTAGGTGTCACAGTGATGACTAGGAGATAGGGTTAGAATTATGGGATAGGGGTTGTTCTCAGGAAATGTGTTATGCATTAACGTTAGGATAAGAGGTTAAAGTTAGGCGCACGGTGAGGTTTACGTGTTAAGGGGAGAAATAGGAACAGGGTTGGGTGTTATGTTCAGGGTTAGGGTTATCTGTTAAAGGTATTGTTTATGCTTAGCGCACGGGCCCTGTCTGTATTAGACGGGCGGGGGGAGTTTAGGGGGCTCGGATTGTACCCGGGAACCCACTCTATCATACTCTGGGTATGGGCCCGTGGGTTTCATGCAGGACACAGTGGTAGAGCCTCCTTTCACGCATGGCATGGGAGGATTGCAGGCTTTCTAAGCTCTAAGAAAGCAAGAAGTCTGAGAATTAGATTTAGGGTTAGGATTCTGGTTAGGGTTAAGGATGAAGTTTAGTGTTAGGGTGAGGGCTTAGGGTTAGGGATTAGGGTTAGGGTTAAAGGTTACTCTTAGGTTTAACGGTTACACTTTGGTTTAGGGTTGAGGTTTACGGTTAGGGTTAAGATGAGGGGTTAGGGTTTGGTACAGGGTTAGGGTTAAGTGTTAGGTTTAGGGTTGAAGATTAGGATTAGGGTTAGGATTAAAGGTTAGCGTGAGAGTTAACGCTTAGGGTTAAGGTTAAGAGTTAGGCTTCAGGGTTAGGGTTAGGGTTAGTTTTAGGGTTAGAGTTATGGGCTATGGTTTGAGTTAGAGGTTAAGTTTAGGTTTACTGGTCATGGTTAGGGTTACGTTTACGGGTTAGCATTAGGGTTAGGGTTAGGGTTAAGGGATAGGATTAGGGTTAAGTGTTGGGCTTAGGGTTAGGGTTTAGTGTTAGGTTTTTCATTAAGGATTAGGGTTAGAATCAGGGTTAAATGCTTGGGTGCGTGTAATGGTTAGGGTCAGGGTTAAGGTTCACGGATAGGGTTAGTGTTAAGGGTTACGGGTAGGTTTAGGGTTCAGGGTTAGTGTTAGCATTAGGGCTTAAGGTTAGGATTAGGCGGTAGGTTAGATTTAGGTTTAGATCTAGGCGTTAGAGTAAGGGCTTAGGGTTAAGAGATAGGGTTAAGAGATAGGGTTAGGTTTAATGCTTAGGATTAGGGTTAGGGTTTGGGGTTAAAGTAAGTGTTAGGGGTTAGGTTTAAGGATCCAAGGTTAGGGTTATTTTTAGCTGTAGTGTTAGGGTTAGGGATAAGGGATCCCATTAGCATTAAGGGTCTTCCTTCCTGTAGGGTTAAGGGTTAGGCTTAGAGTTAAAGTTTAAGGTTAGGGTCAGTGTTAAGATTTAGGGTGAGGGTTAACGGTTAGGGTAAAGGTTAAGCGTTATGGTTAGGGATTAGTGATTAGGGTTTTTGGTTAGTGTTAGGGTTAGCGGTTAGTAGTTAGTGTTTTATGAAGGGGTATGGTTAGAATTAGGATTGCGGATAGAGTTAGGGTGAGGTATAGGGGTTAGGTTTAGGGGTTAGTTTTAGGGTAAAAGGATAGGATTAGGGTTACGGGTTGGGCTTAGGTTTAGGGTTAAAGTTTACTGCTAGGGTTAGGGATAGGGTTCAGGGTTAGCTTTAGGGGTTTTGGTTAGGGTTAGGTGTTAGGTTAGTGTCAGGGTTAGGTCTAGTCGTGAGGGTAAGTTTTAGGGTTAGCTTTAAGAGCTAGGGTTAGGTTTAATGGTTAGGATTAGGATTAGGGTTAAGGGTTAGGGTAAGGCTTAGGGGTTAGGGTGAAGGGTTAGGGTCAAGGGTTAGGGTTTTTGTTAGGCATTGCGTTGGGGTTAGATGTAAGGGTTACTGTCAGTGTTAGGGTTGTAGGTAGGGTTACGGTTAGGGTTAGCGGTTTAGAATTAGGGTTAGGGATTAGGTGTCACAGTGATGACTAGGAGATAGGGTTAGAATTATGGGATAGGGGTTGTTCTCAGGAAATGGGTTATGCATTAACGTTAGGATAAGAGGTTAAAGTTAGGCACACGGTGAGGTTTACGTGTTAAGGGGAGAAATAGGAACAGGGTTGGGTGTTATGTTCAGGGTTAGGGTTATCTGTTAAAGGTATTGTTTATGTTAGCGCACGGGCCCTGTCTGCATTAGGCGGGCGGGGGTAGTTTAGGGGGCTGGGATTGTACCTGGGAACCCACTCTATCATACTCTGGGTATGGTCCCATGGGTTTCATGCAGGACACAGTGGTAGAGCCTCCTTTCACGCATGGCATGGGAGGATTGCAGGCTTTTTAAACTCTAAGAAAGCAAGAAGTCTGAGAATTAGATTTAGGGTTAGGATTCTGGTTAGGGTTAAGGATGAAGTTTAGTGTTAGGGTGAGGGCTTAGGGTTAGGGATTAGGGTTAGGGTTAAAGGTTACTCTTAGGTTTAACGGTTACACTTTGGTTTAGGGTTGAGGTTTACGGTTAGGGTTAAGATAAGGGGTTAGGGTTTGGTACAGTGTTAGCGTTAAGTGTTAGGTTTAGGGTTGAAGATTAGGATTAGGGTTAGGATTAAAGGTTAGCGTGAGAGTTAACGCTTAGGGTTAAGGTTAAGAGTTAGGGGTTAGGTTTAGGTTTAGGGTTAGTTTTAGGGTTAGAGTTATGTGCTATGGTTTGTGTTACAGGTTAGGGTTAGGTTTACTGGTCACGGTTAGGGTTACGTTTAGGGGGTAGCATTAGGGTTAGGGTTAGGGTTAAGGGATAGGATTAGGGTTAAGTGTTGGGCTTAGGGTTGGGGTTTAGTGTTAGGGTTAGCATTAAGGATTAGGGTTAGAATCAGGGTTAAATTCTTGGGTGCGGGTAATGGTTAGGGTCAGGGTTAAGGTTCACGGATAGGGTTAGTGTTAAGGGTTACGGATAGGTTTAGGGTTCAGGGTTAGTGTTAGCATTAGGGCTTAAGGTTAGGATTAGGCGGTAGGTTAGATTTAGGGTTAGATCTAGGCGTTAGGGTAAGGGCTAGCGTTAGGGTTAAGAGATAGGGTTAGGTTTAATGCTTAGGATTAGGGTTAGGGTTTGGGGTTAAAGTAAGTGTTAGGGGTTAGGTTTAAGGATCCAAGGTTAGGGTTATTTTTAGCTGTAGTGTTAGGGTTAGGGATAAGGGATCCCATTAGTATTAAGGGTCTTCCTTACTGTAGGCTTAAGTGTTAGGCTTAGAGTTAAAGGTTAAGGTTAGGGTCAGTGTTAAGATTTAGGGTGAGGGTTAACGGTTAGGGTAAAGGTTAAGCGTTAGGGTTAGGGATTAGTGATTAGGGTTTTTGGTTAGTGTTAGGGTTAGCGGTTAGGAGTTAGTGTTTTATGAAGGGGTATGGTTAGAATTAGGATTGGGGTTAGAGTTAGGGTGAGGTATAGGGGTTAGGTTTAGGGGTTAGTTTTAGGGTAAAAGGATAGGATTAGGGTTACGGGTTGGGCTTAGGTTTAGGGTTAAAGTTTACTGCTAGTGTTAGGGATAGGGTTCAGGGTTAGCTTTAGGGGTTCTGGTTAGGGTTAGGTGTCAGGTTAGTGTCAGGGTTAGGTCTAGTCGTGAGGGTAAGGTTTAGGGTTAGCTTTAAGAGCTAGGGTTAGGTTTAATGGTTAGGATTAGGATTAGGGTTAAGGGTTAAGGTAAGGCTTAGGGGTTAGGGTGAAGGGTTAGGGTCAAGGGTTAGGGTTTTTGTTAGGCATAGCGTTGGGGTTAGAAGTAAGGGTTACTGTCAGTGTTAGGGTTGTAGGTAGGGTTACGGTTAGGGTTAGCGGTTTAGAATTAGGGTTAGGGATTAGGTGTCACAGTGATGACTAAGAGATAGGGTTAGAATTATGGGATAGGGGTTGTTCTCAGGAAATGGGTTATGCATTAACGTTAGGTGAGAGGTTAAAGTTAGGCGCACGGTGAGGTTTACGTGTTAAGGGGAGAAATAGGAAGAGGGTTGGGTGTTATGTTCAGGGTTAGGGTTATCTGTTAAAGGTATTGTTTATGCTTAGCGCACGGGCCCTGTCTGCATTAGGCGGGCGGGGCGAGTTTAGGGGGCTGGGATTGCACCCGGGAACCCACTCTGTCATACTCTGGGTATGGGCCCGTGGGTTTCATGCAGGACACAGTGGTAGAGCCTCCTTTCACGCATGGCAAGGCAGGATTGCAGGCTTTCTAGACTCTAAGAAAGCAAGAAGTCTGAGAATTAGATTTAGGGTTAGGATTCTGGTTAGGGTTAAGGATGAAGTTTAGTGTTAGGGTGAGGGCTTAGGGTTAGGGAATAGGGTTAGGGTTAAAGGTTACTCTTAGGTTTAACGGTTACACTTTTGTTTAGGGTTGAGTTTTACGGTTAGGGTTAAGATGAGGGGTTAGGGTTTGGTACAGGGTTAGGGTTAAGTGTTAGGTTTAGGGTTGAAGATTAGGATTAGGGTTAGGTTTAAAGGTTAGCGTGAGAGTTAACGCTTAGGGTTAAGGTTAAGAGTTAGGGTTTAGGGTTAGGGTTAGGGTTAGGGTTAGTTTTAGGTTTAGAGTTGTGTGCTATGGTTTGTGTTAGAGGTTAGGGTTAGGTTTACTTGTCACGGTTAGGGTTACGTTTAGGGGTAGCATTAGGGTTACGGTTAGGGTTAAGGGATAGGATTAGGGATAAGTGTTGGGCTTAGGGTTAGGGTTTAGTGTTAGGGTTAGCATTAAGGATTAGGGTTAGGGTCAGGGTTAAATGCTTGGGTGTGGGTAATGGTTAGGGTCAGGGTTAAGGTTCACGGATAGGGTTAGTGTTAAGGGTTACGGGTAGGTTTAGGGTTCAGGGTTAGTGTTAGCATTAGGGCTTAAGGTTAGGATTAGGCGGTAGGTTAGATTTAGGGTTAGATCTAGGCGTTAGAGTAAGGGCTAGCGTTAGGTTAAGAGATAGGGTTAGGTTTAATGCTTAGGATTAGGGTTAGGGTTTGGGGTTAAAGTAAGTGTTAGGGGTTAGGTTTAAGGATCCAAGGTTAGGGTTATTTTTAGCTGTAGTGTTAGGGTTAGGGATAAGGGATCCCATTAGCATTAAGGGTCTTCCTTCCTGTAGGGTTAAGGGTTAGACTTAGAGTTAAAGTTTAAGGTTTGGGTCAGTGTTAAGATTTAGGGTGAGGGTTAATGGTTAGGGTAAAGGTTAAGCGTTAGGGTTAGGGATTAGTGATTAGGGTTTTTGGTTAGTGTTAGGGTTAGCGGTTAGGAGTTAGTGTTTTATGAAGGGGTATGGTTAGAATTAGGATTGGGGTTAGAGTTAGGATGAGGTATAGGGCTTAGGTTTAGGGGTTAGTTTTAGGGTAAAGGATAGGATTAGGGTTACGGGTTGGGCTTAGGTTTAGGGTTAAAGTTTACTGCTAGGGTTAGGGATAGGGTTCAGGGTTAGCTTTAGGGGTTCTGGTTAGGGTTAGGTGTTAGGTTAGTGTCAGGGTTAGGTCTAGTCGTGAGGGTAAGGTTTAGGGTTAGCTTTAAGAGCTAGGGTTAGGTTTAATGGTTAGGATTAGGATTAGGGTTAAAGGTTAGGGTAAGGCTTAGGGGTTAGGGTGAAGGGTTAGGGTCAAGGGTTAGGGTATTTGTTAGGCATAGCGTTGGGGTTAGAAGTAAGGGTTACTGTCAGTGTTAGGGTTGTAGGTAGGGATACGGTTAGGGTTAGCGGTTTAGAATTAGGGTTAGGGATTAGGTGTCACAGTGATGACTAGGAGATAGGGTTAGAATTATGGGATAGGGGTTGTTCTCAGGAAATGGGTTATGCATTAACGTTAGGATACGAGGTTAAAGTTAGGCGCACGGTGAGGTTTACGTGTTAAGGGGAGAAATAGGAACAGGGTTGGGTGTTATGTTCAGGGTTAGGGTTATCTGTTAAAGGTATTGTTTATGCTTAGCGCACGGGCCCTGTCTGCATTAGGCAGGCGGGGGGAGTTTAGGGGGCTGGGATTGTACCCGGGAACCCACTCTGTCATACTCTGGGTATGGGCCCGTGGGTTTCATGCTGGACACAGTGGTAGAGCCTCCTTTCACGCATGGCAAGGCAGGATTGCAGGCTTTCTAGACTCTAAGAAAGCAAGAAGTCTGAGAATTAGATTTAGGGTTAGGATTCTGGTTAGGGTTAAGGATGAAGTTTAGTGTTAGGGTGAGGGCTTAGGGTTAGGGAATAGGGTTAGGGTTAAAGGTTACTCTTAGGTTTAACGGTTACACTTTTGTTTAGGGTTGAGTTTTACGGTTAGGGTTAAGATGAGGGGTTAGGGTTTGGTACAGGGTTAGGGTTAAGTGTTAGGTTTAGGGTTGAAGATTAGGATTAGGGTTAGGTTTAAAGGTTAGCGTGAGAGTTAACGCTTAGGGTTAAGGTTAAGAGTTAGGGTTTAGGGTTAGGGTTAGGGTTAGGGTTAGTTTTAGGTTTAGAGTTGTGTGCTATGGTTTGTGTTAGAGGTTAGGGTTAGGTTTACTTGTCACGGTTAGGGTTACGTTTAGGGGTAGCATTAGGGTTACGGTTAGGGTTAAGGGATAGGATTAGGGATAAGTGTTGGGCTTAGGGTTAGGGTTTAGTGTTAGGGTTAGCATTAAAGATTAGGGTTAGGGTCAGGGTTAAATGCTTGGGTGTGGGTAATGGTTAGGGTCAGGGTTAAGGTTCACGGATAGGGTTAGTGTTAAGGGTTACGGGTAGGTTTAGGGTTCAGGGTTAGTGTTAGCATTAGGGCTTAAGGTTAGGATTAGGCGGTAGGTTAGATTTAGGGTTAGATCTAGGCGTTAGAGTAAGGGCTAGCGTTAGGTTAAGAGATAGGGTTAGGTTTAATGCTTAGGATTAGGGTTAGGGTTTGGGGTTAAAGTAAGTGTTAGGGGTTAGGTTTAAGGATCCAAGGTTAGGGTTACTTTTAGCTGTAGTGTTAGGGTTAGGGATAAGGGATCCCATTAGCATTAAGGGTCTTCCTTCCTGTAGGGTTAAGGGTTAGACTTAGAGTTAAAGTTTAAGGTTTGGGTCAGTGTTAAGATTTAGGGTGAGGGTTAACGGTTAGGGTAAAGGTTAAGCGTTAGGGTTAGGGATTAGTGATTAGGGTTTTTGGTTAGTGTTAGGGTTAGCGGTTAGGAGTTAGTGTTTTATGAAGGGGTATGGTTAGAATTAGGATTGGGGTTAGAGTTAGGATGAGGTATAGGGCTTAGGTTTAGGGGTTAGTTTTAGGGTAAAGGATAGGATTAGGGTTACGGGTTGGGCTTAGGTTTAGGGTTAAAGTTTACTGCTAGGGTTAGGGATAGGGTTCAGGGTTAGCTTTAGGGGTTCTGGTTAGGGTTAGGTGTTAGGTTAGTGTCAGGGTTAGGTCTAGTCGTGAGGGTAAGGTTTAGGGTTAGCTTTAAGAGCTAGGGTTAGGTTTAATGGTTAGGATTAGGATTAGGGTTAAAGGTTAGGGTAAGGCTTAGGGGTTAGGGTGAAGGGTTAGGGTCAAGGGTTAGGGTATTTGTTAGGCATAGCGTTGGGGTTAGAAGTAAGGGTTACTGTCAGTGTTAGGGTTGTAGGTAGGGATACGGTTAGGGTTAGCGGTTTAGAATTAGGGTTAGGGATTAGGTGTCACAGTGATGACTAGGAGATAGGGTTAGAATTATGGGATAGGGGTTGTTCTCAGGAAATGGGTTATGCATTAACGTTAGGATACGAGGTTAAAGTTAGGCGCACGGTGAGGTTTACGTGTTAAGGGGAGAAATAGGAACAGGGTTGGGTGTTATGTTCAGGGTTAGGGTTATCTGTTAAAGGTATTGTTTATGCTTAGCGCACGGGCCCTGTCTGCATTAGGCAGGCGGGGGGAGTTTAGGGGGCTGGGATTGTACCCGGGAACCCACTCTATCATACTCTGGGTATGGGCCCGTGGGTTTCATGCAGGACACAGTGGTAGAGCCTCCTTTCATGCATGACAAGGGAGGATTGCAGGCTTTCTAAACTCTAAGAAAGCAAGAAGTCTGAGAATGAGATTTAGGGTTACGATTCTGGTTAGGGTTAAGGATGAAGTTTAGTGTTAGGGTGAGGGCTTAGGGTTAGAGAATAGGGTTAGGGTTAAAGGTTACTCTTAGGTTTAACGGTTACACTTTGGTTTAGGGTTGAGGTTTACGGTTAGGGTTAAGATGAGGGGTTAGGGTTTGGTACAGGGTTAGGGTTAAGTGTTAGGTTTAGGGTTGAAGATTAGGATTAGGGTTAGGATTAAAGGTTAGCGTGAGAGTTAACGCTTAGGGTTAAGGTTAAGAGTTAGGGGTTAGGTTTAGGGTTAGGGTTAGTTTTAGGGTTAGAGTTATGTGCTATGGTTTGTGTTAGAGGTTAGGGTTAGGTTTACTTGTCACGGTTAGGGTTACGTTTAGGGGGTAGCATTAGGGTTACGGTTAGGGTTAAGGGATAGGATTAGGGATAAGTGTTGGGCTTAGGGTTAGGGTTTAGTGTTAGGGTTAGCATTAAGGATTAGGGTTAGGGTCAGGGTTAAATGCTTGGGTGCGGGTAATGGTTAGGGTCAGGGTTAAGGTTCACGGATAGGGTTAGTGTTAAGGGTTACGGGTAGGTTTAGGGTTCAGGGTTAGTGTTAGCATTAGGGCTTAAGGTTAAGATTAGGTGGTAGGTTAGATTTAGGGTTAGATCTAGGCGTTAGGGTAAGGGCTAGAGTTAGGGTTAAGAGATAGGGTTAGGTTTAATGCTTAGGATTAGGGTTAGGGTTTGGGGTTAAAGTAAGTGTTAGGGGTTAGGTTTAAGGATCCAAGGTTAGGGTTATTTTTAGCTGCAGTGTTAGGGATAGGGATAGGGGATCCCCTTAGCATTAAGGGTCTTCCTTACTGTAGGGTTAACGGTTAGGCTTAGAGTTAAAGGTTAAGGTTTGGGTCAGTGTTAAGATTTAGGGTGAGGGTTAACGGTTAGGGTAAAGGTTAAGCGTTAGGGTTAGGGATTAGTGATTAGGGTTTTTGTTTAGTGTTAGGGTTAGCGGTTAGGAGTTAGTGTTTTATGAAGGGGTATGGTTAGAATTAGGATTGGGGTTAGAGTTAGGGTGAGGTATAGGGGTTAGGTTTAGGGGTTAGTTTTAGGATAAAAGGATAGGATAAGGGTTACGGGTTGGGCTTAGGCTTAGTGTTAAAATTTACTGCTAGGGTTAGGGATAGGGTTCAGGGTTAGCTTTAGGGGTTCTTGTTAGGTTTAGGTGTTAGGTTAGTGTCAGGTTAGGTCTAGTCGTGAGGGTAAGGTTTAGGGTTAGCTTTAAGAGCTAGGGTTAGGTTTAATGGTTAGGATTAGGATTAGGGTTAAGGGTTAGGGTAAGGCTTAGGGGTTAGGGTGAAGGGTTAGGGTCAAGGGTTAGGGTTTTTGTTAGGCATAGCGTTGGGGTTAGAAGTAAGGGTTACTGTCAGTGTTAGGGTTGTAGGTAGGGTTACG
Source organism: Eulemur rufifrons (assembly GCF_041146395.1). NCBI lineage: Eukaryota > Metazoa > Chordata > Mammalia > Primates > Lemuridae > Eulemur > Eulemur rufifrons. The sequence goes on along the minus strand of NC_090984.1, from coordinate 2,356,975 downwards.
GTTAGGGTTAGCGGTTTAGAATTAGGGTTAGAGATTAGGTGTCACAGTGATGACTAGGAGATAGGGTTAGAATTATGGGATAGGGGTTGTTCTCAGGAAATGGGTTATGCATTAACGTTAGGATAAGAGGTTAAAGTTAGGCGCACGGTGAGGTTTACGTGTTAAGGGCAGAAATAGGAACAGGGTTGGGTGTTATGTTCAGGGTTAGGGTTATCTGTTAAAGGTATTGTTTATGCTTAGCGCACGGGCCCTGTCTGCATTAGGCGGGCGGGGGTAGTTTAGGGGGCTGGGATTGTACCCGGGAACCCACTCTATCATATTCTGGGTATGGGCCCGTGGGTTTCATGCAGGACACAGTGGTAGAGCCTCCTTTCACGCATGGCATGGGAGGATTGCAAGCTTTCTAAACTCTAAGAAAGCAAGAAGTCTGAGAATTAGATTTAGGGTTAGGAATATGGTTAGGGTTAAGGATGAAGTTTAGTGTTAGGGTGAGGGATTAGGGTTACGGTTAAAGGTTACTCTTAGGTTTAACGGTTACACTTTGGTTTAGGGTTGAGGTTTACGGTTAGGGTTAAGATGAGGGGTTAGGGTTTGGTACAGGGTTAGGGTTAAGTGTTAGGTTTAGGGTTGAAGATTAGGATTAGGGTTAGGATTAAAGGTTAGCGTGAGAGTTAACGCTTAGGGTTAAGGTTAAGAGTTAGGGTTTAGGGTTAGGGTTAGGGTTAGGGTTAGTTTTAGGGTTAGAGTTATGTGCTATGGTTTGTGTTAGAGGTTAGGGTTAGGTTTACTGGTCACGGTTAGGGTTACGTTTAGGGGGTAGCATTAGGGTTAGGGTTAGGGTTAAGGGATAGGATTAGGGTTAAGTGTTGGGCTTAGGGTTAGGGTTTAGTGTTAGGGTTAGCATTAAGGATTAGGGTTAGGGTCAGGGTTAAATGCTTGGGTGCGGGTAATGGTTAGTGTCAGGGTTCAGGTTCACGGATAGGGTTAGTGTTAAGGGTTACGGGTAGGTTTAGGGTTCAGGGTTAATGTTAGCATTAGGGCTTAAGGTTAGGATTAGGCGGTAGGTTAGATTTAGGGTTAGATCTAGGCGTTAGGGTAAGGGCTAGCGTTAGGGTTAAGAGATAGGGTTAGGTTTAATGCTTAGGATTAGGGTTAGGGTTTGGGGTTAAAGTAAGTGTTAGGGGTTAGGTTTAAGGATCCAAGGTTAGGGTTATTTTTAGCTGTAGTGTTAGGGTTAGGGATAAGGGATCCCATTAGCATTAAGGGTCTTCCTTCCTGTAGGGTTAAGGGTTAGGCTTAGAGTTAAAGGTTAAGGTTAGGGTCAGTGTTAAGATTTAGGGTGATGGTTAACGGTTAGGGTAAAGGTTAAGCGTTAGGGTTAGGGATTAGTGATTAGGGTTTTTGGTTAGTGTTAGCGTTAGCAGTTAGGAGTTAGTGTTCTATGAAGGGGTATGGTTAGAATTAGGATTGGGGTTAGAGTTAGGGTGAGGTATAGGGCTTAGGTTTAGGGGTTAGTTTTAGGGTAAAGGATAGGATTAGGGTTACGGGTTGGGCTTAGGTTTAGGGTTAAAGTTTACTGCTAGGGTTAGGGATAGGGTTCAGGGTTAGCTTTTGGGGTTCTGGTTAGGGTTAGGTGTTAGGTTAGTGTCAGGGTTAGGTCTAGTCGTGAGGGTAAGGTTTAGGGTTAGCTTTAAGAGCTAGGGTTAGGTTTAATGGTTAGGATTAGGATTAGGGTTAAAGGTTAGGGTAAGGCTTAGGGGTTAGGGTGAAGGGTTAGGGTCAAGGGTTAGGGTTTTTGTTAGGCATAGCGTTGGGGTTAGAAGTAAGGGTTACTGTCAGTGTTAGGGTTGTAGGTAGGGATACGGTTAGGGTTGGCGGTTTAGAATTAGGGTTAGGGATTAGGTGTCACAGTGATGACTAGGAGATAGGGTTAGAATTATGGGATAGGGGTTGTTCTCAGGAAATGGGTTATGCATTAACGTTAGGATAAGAGGTTAAAGTTAGGCGCACGGTGAGGTTTACGTGTTAAGGGGAGAAATAGGAACAGGGTTGGGTGTTATGTTCAGGGTTAGGGTTATCTGTTAAAGGTATTGTTTATGCTTAGCGCACGGGCCCTGTCTGCATTAGGCAGGCGGGGGGAGTTTAGGGGGCTGGGATTGTACCCGGGAACCCACTCTATCATACTCTGGGTATGGGCCTGTGGGTTTCAAGAAGGACACAGTGGTAGAGCCTCCTTTCACGCATGGCATGGGAGGATTGCAGGCTTTCTAAACTCTAAGAAAGCAAGAAGTCTGAGAATTAGATTTAGGGTTAGGATTCTGGTTAGGGTTAAGGATGAAGTTTAGTGTTAGGGTGAGTGCTTAGGGTTAGGGATTAGGGTTAGGGTTAAAGGTTACTCTTAGGTTTAACGGTTACACTTTGGTTTAGGGTTGAGGTTTACGGTTAGGGTTAAGATGAGGGGTTAGGGTTTGGTACAGGGTTAGGGTTAAGTGTTAGGTTTAGGGTTGAAGATTAGGATTAGGGTTAGGATTAAAGTTTAGCGTGAGAGTTAACGCTTAGGGTTAAGGTTAAGAGTTAGGGTTTAGGGTTAGGCTTAGGTTAGTTTTAGGGTTAGAGTTAGGTGCTATGGTTTGTGTTAGAGGTTAGGGTTAGGTTTACTGGTCACGGTTAGGGTTACGTTTAGGGGGTAGCATTAGGGTTAGGGTTAGGGTTAGGGTTAAGGGATAGGATTAGGGTTAAGTGTTGGGCTTAGGGTTAGGGTTTAGTGTTAGGTTTATCATTAAGGATTAGGGTTAGAATCAGGGTTAAATGCTTGGGTGCGGGTAATGGTTTGGGTCAGGGTAAGGTTCACGGATTGGGTTAGTGTTAAGGGATACGGGTAGGTTTATGGTTCAGGGTTAGTGTTAGCATTAGTGCTTAAGGTTAGGATTAGGCGGTAGGTTAGATTTAGGGTTAGATCTAGGTGTTAGGGTAAGGGCTAGCGTTAGGGTTAAGAGATAGGGTTAGGTTTAATGCTTAGGATTAGGGTTAGGGTTTGGGGTTAAAGTAAATGTTAGGGGTTAGGTTTAAGAATCCAAGGTTAGGGTTATTTTTAGCTGTAGTGTTAGGGTTAGGGATAAGGGATCCCATTAGCATTAAGGGTCTTCCATATTGTAGGGTTAATGATAAGGCTTAGAGTTAAAGGTTAAGGTTAGGGTCAGTGTTAAGATTTAGGGTGGGGGGGAAGATGGCGGAATGGTGGTGACCTCCTGGATTCGTGCTCCCGGAGTGGAATGCATGGGTCTCGGACTGCCGTAACGCTAGAGGTTCACTCCCCCACAAGAACGGCGGCGTGAACCCACGGAGAATCAGCGTGGGACAGAGAGAACGAGAAAGGACTGAGGTCATTGGGAAATACAGCGCGAAAAACTAGAGAGTGCGGAGGGTCATCAGAGAAGGGAGCGCGGGACGGTTGTACGCACCCCACCAGAGAGTGGGGTGGGTTCAGCCCCATAGGAAAGCATCTTGTTCCCCCTCTGACCTCCACACCCACTCAATTGGGGATTTGCCCAAAGTCGGCGCAGAATTGCCGCGGGAGACGTGAGCTCTGCAGAGGAGACATTGGCGGGAGGCTTTTTGGACCCTAGAACGCTGTGCGCTGTGCGCGGCTGAGGCGCCTAGCAACTGTCTCCTATACGCGGGCTGCGGGGCTGCCTCCCTCCCGGCTCGAGCAGACGCCGATCTGTCTCATTTAGGCGGGGCTGGGTTCTCCCGGTCTCGGCTCCTCTGGCCTCTGCCGGTCGCTCAGCGTTCAACCCCAGCGACAGTGCTGCAGACGGGCGGTCGCCATTGTTGGGTTTTGCACCCTAAACCCAGTGAAGTGATTGGGTACTGGGCGGCTCCCTTCCCTAGTCCACGGACCGACTAGGAGCTAAGCCTTTGTGTGAACACTGAGTGGTTCCCCAGTCACGAGAGAGTCGAGCGTGGACCTTGCGGACATTGGGACGGGAGGCCCATCGCCCACGGGAACTGCAGCAGCTGGGGCTCTGGGCGAACGAGGGCGCTGCTCCCCTCCCCCTATCCACTGTCTTTCTCGCAGAGAGAGACGGAAACCACCTCGGGAGAGGAAGAGGAGCAGCCCCCCCAGCGGAGGTAGCAAAACCCTGAACAACACGCGAAGGGCTCCCCCTAGCGACAGAGGAGGCAGCTTACCTGGCGCTCACGGCATGCCCCTTTCCAGACTAAAGCTGAAAGAAGGAATCTTAAGGATTCATCCAGATGGGAAGGGCTCAGCGAAAGAACTCTGGAAGTATAAAGAATCAAGCTGAAACTTCACCCTCAAAGAGGATTACTAGTTCACCACCAATTAACACAAACCAGATTCCAAATAACAACATGTCACAGGAAGAATTTCAAACATGGATCATAAACACGCTGAACAGCATGCAAGTAAAAATGGATAATCAACATAAAGAAACCACAAAAAAGATCCAGGACTTGGAAGAAAAATTCACCAAAGAAATTGAAATACTGAAGAAAAATCAAACTGAACTCCTGGAAATGAAGAATTTATTCAAGGAGCTACAAAACACAGTGGAAAGTCTCAAGAGCAGGGTAGATCAAACAGAAGAAAGAATCTCAGAGATCGAAGACAACACTTTCCAATTAAATAAGTCAGTTACAGAGCTGAAACAAACAAACATGAGAATTAACCACAGTCTACAAGAAATGTGGGATTATGTGAAGAAGCCTAACGTCAGAGTTATCGGCATTCCTGAGGGTGAAGAAGACAATAAGCAAGGGTTGAATAAACTATTCGAAGATATAATTGAGGAAAATTTCCCAGGCCTAGCCAAATCTCTAGATATACAGGTTCAAGAAGCTCAAAGAACCCCTGGGAGATTCATACCAAATAGGAAGACACCACGTCATGTAGTCATTAGACTGACCAAAATATCCACTAAAGAGGCCCTTCTTCGAGCTGTAAGGAGAAAAAATCAAGTAACATACAAAGGAAAGTCCATCCGAATCACGCCAGATTTCTCAACTGAAACCTTACAAGCAAGAAGAGATTGGGGCCCCATTCTCACTCTTCTGAAGCAGAATAATGCCCAGCCTAGAATCCTGTATCCAGCTAAGCTCAGTTTTATATATGAAGGTGAAATTAAGACATTCTCAGATAAACAAAAACTTAGGGAATTCACCAAGACAAGACCAGCTCTCCAAGAAGTACTCAAAACAGAGTTACACATGGTCCAGCACAAGAAGGACCCTCGAATGTAACACTAATCAAGAGATAAATATAAAAACCCAGTTATCATAATGGCTCAAGAGAGAAAACAGATCAATGAAATTCAACCCAACTTGAGGAAAAGCAATCTGTCTCACCTATCAGTTCTCTCATTAAATGTGAATGGATTGAATTCCCCACTCAAGAGACATAGACTGGCCCAATGGATAAAAAAAATATAAGCCAAGTAACTGCTGTCTTCAGGAAACTCATCTAACCTGCAAGGATGCATTTAGGCTGAAGATAAAAGGATGGAAATCAATATTCCAAGCAAATGGAACCCAAAAGAAAGCTGGCGTGGCGGTTCTAATCTCCGATAACGTAGTTTTCAAATCAACAAAAGTAAAGAAAGACAAAGATGGTTACTATATACTGGTGAAGGGTACAATTCAACAAGAAGACATAACTATACTTAATATATATGCACCCAATCTAGGTGCACCCAGATTCATAAAGCAAACCCTACTTGATCTCAACCAAATGATAGATAACAACACATTAGTAGCCGGAGATTTTAACACGCCACTGACAGTTCAGGACAGATCTTCCAAACAAAAAATAAACAAAGAAATAGTGGACTTAAATACAACGCTCGATCAAATGGGCCTGACTGATATCTACAGGACATTCTACCCAAAAACCACTGAATATACTTTCTTCTCATCAGCTCATGGGACATTCTCCAAGATTGACCATATCTTAGGTCATAAAGCATGCCTTAAAAAATTTAAAAATATAGAAATTATACCATGCATCTTCTCAGATCACAGTGGAATAAAAGTAACAATGAACCCTAACAGAAATCCTCACTTCTACTCAAAGTCATGGAAGCTAAATAACCTTCTCCTGAACAATCATTTTATAAATGAAGAAATCAAGTCGGAAATCAAAAGATTTTTTGAATTAAATGACAAAGGAGATACAACCTATCAAAATCTGTGGGACACAGCTAAAGCAGTCCTGAGAGGAAAATTTATTTCCATAAATGCTTATACCAAAAAGACAGAAAACTTACAATTAGACAATCTAATGAATAGACTCAAAGTGCTGGAGAAGGAAGAACAGACCGATCCCAAACCCAGCAGAAGGAGAGAAATTATTAAGATTAAATCAGAACTAAATGAAAAGGACAACAATCAAACCATAAGGGAGATTAATAAAACCAAAAGTTGGTTCTTTGAAAAAATAAACAAAATTGACACACCTCTGGCTAGACTAACCAAGAACAGAAAAGAAAAATCTCTTATAACCTCCATCAGGAACACAAAAGGAGTAATCACGACGGATGCCACAGAGATACAGGATACCATATATGAATTCTACAAAAATCTTTATGCACACAAATTAGAAAACCTGGAGGAAATGGACAAATTCCTAGAAACACACAGCCTTCCCAGGCTCAACCAGGAAGAAGTAGAATTCCTAAATAGACCGATATCTAGATCTGAAATCGAAACAGCAATAAAAAACCTTCCCAAAAAGAAAAGCCCTGGACCAGATGGGTTCACACCTGAATTCTACCATACCTACAAAGAAGAACTGGTGCCCATCCTACATAAACTATTCTCCAATATAGAGAAGGATGGGATTCTCCCCAACACTTTTTACCAAGCCAACATAACCCTAATACCAAAACCAGGAAAGGATGCAACTAAAACAGAGAACTATAGACCAATTTCTCTTATGAATATAGATGCAAAAATTCTCAATAAAATTCTAGCAAACCGAATCCAAGTGCTTATCAAAAAAATAATCCATCACGACCAAGTGGGCTTCATTCCAGAGATGCAGGGATGGTTTAACATACGCAAATCTATAAATGTAATTCATCACATAAATAGAAGCAAAAATAAAGATCATATGATACTCTCAATAGATGCAGAAAAAGCATTCGACAAAATTCAACACCCTTTTATGATAAGAACACTCAAAAAAATAGGCATAGACGGGGCCTATCTAAAAATGATACAAGCCATATATGACAAACCCACAGCCAACATCATACTGAATGGGGAAAAACTGAAAGCATTCCCACTTCGAACTGGAACCAGACAAGGCTGCCCACTGTCCCCATTACTTTTCAACATAGTACTGGAAGTCCTTGCAAGAGCTATCAGACAAGAGAGCAGAATCAAGGGAGTCCAAATAGGGACAGAAGAGATCAAACTCTCACTCTTTGCTGATGATATGATGTTATATCTAGAAAACCCCAAGATTTCAACCAAGAGACTCCTGGAATTGATTAATGAATTCAGCAAAGTCTCAGGATACAAAATCAATACACACAAATCAGAGGCATTCATATACGCCAATAACAGTCAAACGGAGAACCAAATTAAGGACTCAATACCCTTCAAAATAGCAACAAAGAAAATAAAATATCTAGGAATATATCTAACTAAGGAAGTAAAGGACCTCTATAGGGAGAACTATGAAACTCTGAGGAAGGAAATCGCAGAACATGTAAATAGGTGGAAAACCATACCATGCTCATGGATCGGTAGAATCAACATTGTTAAAATGTCTATACTGCCCAAAGTTATCTACAGATTCAATGCAATCCCTATTAAATTATCAACATCTTTTTTCACAGACATAGAAAAAATAATTTTACGCTTTGTATAGAATCAGAGAAGACCCCGTTTAGCAAAAGCAATATTAAACAACAAAAACAAAATGGGAGGTATTAATTTGCCAGACTTCAAACTTTACTACAAGGCTGTGGTTCTAAAAACAGCCTGGTACTGGCACAAGTGCCGAGACACAGACCAGTGGAACAGAACAGAAAATCCAAATATAAAACCATCCTCATATAGCCATCTAATCTTTGACAAAGCAGAAAAAAACATACTCTGGGGAAAAGATTCCTTATTTAATAAATGGTGCTGGGAAAACTGGATATCCACATGTAGAAGACTAAAACAGGACACACAGCTCTCACCCCTCACAAAAATCAAATCACGGTGGTTAACAGACTTAAACCTTAGGTCAGAAACTATTAGAATTCTAGAAGAAAACGTAGGAAAGACTCTTACAGACATTGGCCTAGGCAAAGAATTTATGAAGAAGACCCCTAAGGCAATCACAGCAGCAACAAAAATAAATAAATGGGACCTGATCAAATTAAAAAGCTTCTGCACAGCCAAAGAAACAGTCACAAGAGTAAATAGACAACCTACAGAATGGGAAAAAATTTTCGCATACTACACATCAGATAAAGGACTGATAACAAGAATCTATTTAGAACTCAGGAAAATCAGTAAGAAAAAATTGAACAACCCTATCAAAAAGTGGGCAAAGGACATGAATAGAAATTTTTCAAAAGAAGATATAAAAATGGCTAACAAACATATGAAAAAGTGTTCAACATCTCTAATCATCAGGGAAATGCAAATCAAAACCACAATGAGATATCACTTAACTCCAGTGAGAACGGCCTTTATCAAAAAGTCCCAAAACTATACATGTTGGCGTGGGTGTGGAGAGACAGGTACTCTCATACACTGCTGGTGGGACTGTAAACTAGTGCAGCCCCTGTGGAAAGCAATGTGGAGATACCTTAAACAGATTCAAGTAGACCTACCATTCGATCCAGCAATCCCATTACTGGGCATCTACCCAGAAGAACAAAAGTCATTCTATAAAAAAGACACCTGCACCCGAATGTTTATAGCAGCACAATTCACAATCGCAAAGATATGGAAAGAACCCAAATGCCCATCGATTCATGAATGGATTAGCAAAATGTGGTATATGTATACCATGGAATATTACTCAGCTATCAGAAATGATGGCGATATGGCATCTCTTTGGTTCTCCTGGAGCGAGCTGGAACCCATTCTATTAAGTGAAGTATCCCAAGAATGGAAAAACAAGCACCACATGTACTCACCAGCAAACTGGTTTCCCTGAGAGCACATTTGGGATTCACACCAATTGGGTATTGGACAGAGGTCGGGGCTGGGTGGAAGGGATGGGTGTATACCTACTTGATGAGTGCGATGCGCACTGCCTGGGGAATGGACACGTTTGAAGTTCTCTCTGGGGGGGATGGGGTGGGGGGAGGGAAGGAGTGCACACCTACATGATGAGAGTGATGTGCACTGTCTAGGAAATGGACACAACTAAACCTCAGACTCGGGGGGATGGGGAGGCATGGGCAATGTATATAGCCTGATCTTTTGTACCCCCTTGATCAGCTGAAAAACAAACAAAAAATAAAAAAAATAAAAAAAAATAAAAAAAAGATTTAGGGTGAGGGTTAACGGTTAGGGTAAAGGTTAAGCGTTAGGGTTAGGGATTAGTGATTAGGGTTTTTGGTTAGAGTTAGGGTTAGTGGTTAGGAGTTAGTGTTTTATGAAGGGGTATGGTTAGAATTAGGATTGGGGTTAGAGTTAGGGTGAGGTATAGGGGTTAGGTTTAGGGGTTAGTTTTAGGGTAAAAGGATAGGATTAGGGTTACGGGTTGGGCTTAGGTTTAGGGTTAAAGTTTACTGCTAGGGTTAGGGATAGGGTTCAGGGTTAGCTTTAGGGGTTCTGGTTAGGGTTAGGTGTTAGGTTAGTGTCATGGTTAGGTCTAGTCGTGAGGGTAAGGTTTAGGGTTAGCTTTAAGAGCTAGGGTTAGGTTTAATGGTTAGGATTAGGATTAGGGTTAAGGGTTAGGGTAAGGCTTAGGGGTTAGGGTGAAGGGTTAGGGTCAAGGGTTAGGGTTTTTGGTAGGCATAGCGTTGGGGTTAGAAGTAAGGGTTACTGTCAGTGTTAGGGTTGTAGGTAGGGTTACGGTTAGGGTTAGCGGTTTAGAATTAGGGTTCAGGATTAGGTGTCACAGTGATGACTAGGAGATAGGGTTAGAATTATGGGATAGGGGTTGTTCTCAGGAAATGGGTTATGCATTAACGTTAGGATAAGAGGTTAAAGTTAGGGGCACGGTGAGGTTTCCGTGTTAAGGGGAGAAATAGGAACAGGGTTGGGTGTTATGTTCAGGGTTAGGGTTATCTGTTAAAGGTATTGTTTATGCTTAGCGCACGGGCCCTGTCTGCATTAGGCGGGCGGGGGGAGTTTAGGGGGCTGGGATTGTACCCGGGAACCCACTCTATCATACTCTGGGTATGGGCCCGTGGGTTTCATGCAGGACACAGTGGTAAAGCCTCCTTTCACGCATGGCATGGGAGGATTGCAGGCTTTCTAAACTCTAAGAAAGCAAGAAGTCTGAGAATTAGATTTAGGGTTAGGGTTATGGTTAGGGTTAAGGATGAAGTTTAGTGTTAGGGTGAGGGCTTAGGGTTAGGGATTAGGGTTAGGGTTAAAGGTTACTCTTAGGTTTAACGGTTACACTTTGGTTTAGGGTTGAGGTTTACGGTTAGGGTTAAGATGAGGGGTTAGGGTTTGGTACAGGGTTAGGGTTAAGTGTTAGGTTTAGGGTTGAAGATTAGGATTAAGGTTAGGATTAAAGGTTAGCGTGAGAGTTAACGCTTAGGGTTAATGTTAAGAGTTAGGGTTTAGGGTTAGGGTTAGGGTTAGGGTTAGTTTTCGGGTTAGAGTTATGTGCTAGGGTTTGTTTTAGAGGTTAGGGTTAGGTTTACTGGTCACGGTTAGGGTTACGTTTATGGGGTAGCATTAGGGTTAGGGTTAGGGTTAAGGGACAGGATTAGGGTTAAGTGTTGGGCTTAGGGTTAAGGTTTAGTGTTAGGTTTATCATTAAGGATTAGGGTTAGAATCAGGGTTAAATGCTTGGGTGCGGGTAATGGTTAGGGTCAGGGTTAAGGTTCAAGGATAGGGTTAGTGTTAAGGGTTACGGGTAGGTTTAGGGTTCAGGGTTAGTGTTAGCATTAGGGCTTAAGGTTAGGAATAGGCGGTAGGTTAGATTTAGGGTTAGATCTAGGCGTTAGGGTAAGGGCTAGCGTTAGGGTTAAGAGATAGGGTTAGGTTTAATGCTTAGGATTAGGGTTAGGGTTTGGGGTTAAAGTAAGTGTTAGGGGTCAGGTTTAAGGATCAAAGGTTAGGGTTATTTTTAGCTGTAGTGTTAGGGTTAGGGATAAGGGATCCCATTAGCATTAAGGGTCTTCCTTACTGTAGGGTTAAGGGTTAGGCTTAGAGTTAAAGGTTAAGGTTAGGGTCAGTGTTAAGATTTAGGGTGAGGGTTAACGGTTAGGGTAAAGGTTAAGCGTTAGGGTTAGGGATTAGTGATTAGGGTTTTTGGTTAGTGTTAGGGTTAGCGGTTATGAGTTAGTGTTTTATGAAGGGGTACGGTTAGAATTAGGATTGGGGTTAGAGTTAGGGTGAGGTATAGGGGTTAGGTTTAGGGGTTAGTTTTAGGGTAAAAGGATAGGATTAGGGTTACGGGTTGGGCTTAGGTTTAGGGTTAAAGTTTACTGCTAGGGTTAGGGATAGGGTTCAGGGTTAGCTTTAGGGGTTCTGGTTAGGGTTAGGTGTTAGGTTAGTGTCAGGGTTAGGTCGAGACGTGAGGGTAACGTTTAGGGTTAGCTTTAAGAGCTAGGGTTAGGTTTAATGGTTAGGATTAGGATTAGGGTTAAGGGTTAGGGTAAGGCTTAGGGGTTAGGGTGAAGGGTTAGGGTCAAGGGTTAGGGTTTTTGTTAGGCATAGCGTTGGGGTTAGAAGTAAGGGTTACTGTCAGTGTTAGGGTTGTAGGTAGGGTTACGGTTAGGGTTAGCGGTTTAGAATTAGGGTTAGGGATTAGGTGTCACAGTGATGACTAGGAGATAGGGTTAGAATTATGGGATAGGGGTTGTTCTCAGGAAATGGGTTATGCATTAACGTTAGGATAAGAGGTTAAAGTTAGTCGCACGGTGAGGTTTACGTGTTAAGGGGAGAAATAGGAACAGGGTTGGGTGTTATGTTCAGGGTTAGGGTTATCTGTTAAAGGTATTGTTTATGCTTAGCGCACGGGCCCTGTCTGCATTAGGCGGGCGGGGAGGGGGTATAGGGGGCTGGGATTGTACCCGGGAACCCACTCTATCATACTCTGGGTATGGTCCCATGGGTTTCATGCAGGACACAGTGGTAGAGCCTCCTTTCACGCATGGCATGGGAGGATTGCAGGCTTTCTAAACTCTAAGAAAGCAAGAAGTCTGAGAATGAGATTTAGGGTTAGGATTATGGTTAGGGTTAAGGATGAAGTTTAGTGTTAGGGTGAGGGCTTAGGGTTAGGGAATAGGGTTAGGGTTAAAGGTTACTCTTAGTTTTAACGGTTACACTTTGGTTTAGAGTTGAGGTTTACGGTTAGGGTTAAGATGAGGGGTTAGGGTTTGGTACAGGGTTAGGGTTAAGTGTTAGGTTTAGGGTTGAAGATTAGGATTAGGGTTAGGATTAAAGGTTAGCATGAGAGTTAACGCTTAGGGTTAAGGTTAAGAGTTAGGGTTTAGGGTTAGGGTTAGGGTTAGGGTTAGGCTTAGTTTTAGGGTTAGAGTTAGGTGCTATGGTTTGTGTTAGAGGTTAGGGTTAGGTTTACTGGTCACGGTTAGGGTTACGTTTAGGGGGTAGCATTAGGGTTAGGGTTAGGTTTAGGGTTAAGGGATAGGATTAGGGTTAAGTGTTGGGCTTAGGGTTAGGGTTTAGTGTTAGGGTTAGCATTAAGGATTAGGGTTAGGGTCAGGGTTAAATGCTTGGGTGCGGGTAATGGTTAGGGTCAGGGTTAAGGTTCACGGATAGGGTTAGTTTTAAGGGTTACGGGTAGGTTTAGGGTTCAGGGTTAGTGTTAGCATTAGTGCTTAAGGTTAGGATTAGGCGGTAGTTTAGATTTAGGGTTAGATCTAGGCGTTAGGGTAAGGGCTAGCGTTAGGGTTAAGAGATAGGGTTAGGTTTAATGCTTAGGATTAGGGTTAGGGTTTGGGGTTAAAGTAAGTGTTAGGGGTTAGGTTTAAGGATCCAAGGTTAGGGTTATTTTTAGCTGTAGTGTTAGGGTTAGGGATAAGGGATCCCATTAGCATTAAGGGTCTTCCTTACTGTAGGGTTAAGGGTTAGGCTTAGAGTTAAAGGTTAAGGTTAGGGTCAGTGTTAAGATTTAGGGTGAGGGTTAACGGTTAGGGTAAAGGTTAAGCGTTAGGGTTAGGGATTAGTGATTAGGGTTTTTGGTTAGTGTTCGGGTTAGCGGTTAGGAGTTAGTGTTTTATGAAGGGGTATGGTTAGAATTAGGATTGGGGTTAGAGTTAGGGTGAGGTATAGGGGTTAGGTTTAGGGGTTAGTTTTAGGGTAAAAGGATAGGATTAGGGTTACGGGTTGGGCTTAGGTTTAGGGTTAAAGTTTACTGCTAGGGTTAGGGATAGGGTTCAGGGTTAGCTTTAGGGGCTCTGGTTAGGGTTAGGTGTTAGGTTAGTGTCAGGGTTAGGTCTAGTCGTGAGGGTAAGGTTTAGGGTTAGCTTTAAGAGCTAGGGATAGGTTTAATGGTTAGGATTAGGATTAGGGTTAAGGGTTAAGGTAAGGCTTAGTGGTTAGGGTGAAGGGTTAGGGTCAAGGGTTAGGGTTATTGTTAGGCATAGCGTTGGGGTTAGAAGTAAGGGTTACTGTCAGTGTTAGGGTTGTAGGTAGGGTTACGGTTAGGGTTAGCGGTTTAGAATTAGGGTTAGGGATTAGGTGTCACAGTGATGACTAGGAGATAGGGTTAGAATTATGGGATAGGGGTTGTTCTCAGGAAATGGGTTATGCATTAACGTTAGGATAAGAGGTTAAAGTTAGTCGCACGGTGAGGTTTACGTGTTAAGGGGAGAAATAGGAACAGGGTTGGGTGTTATGTTCAGGGTTAGGGTTATCTGTTAAAGGTATTGTTTATGGTAAGCGCACGGGCCCTGTCTGCATTAGGCGGGCGGGGGGAGTTTAGAGGGCTGGGATTGTACCCGGGAACCCACTCTATCATACTCTGGGTATGGGCCCGTGGGTTTCATGCGGGACACAGTGGTAGAGCCTCCTTTCACGCATGGCATGGGAGGATTGCAGGCTTTCTAAACTCTAAGAAAGCAAGAAGTCTGAGAATTAGATTTAGGGTTAGGATTCTGGTTAGGGTTAAGGATGAAGTTTAGTGTTAGGGTGAGGGCTTAGGGTTAGGGATTAGGGTTAGGGTTAAAGGTTACTCTTAGGTTTAACGGTTACACTTTGGTTTAGGGTTGAGGTTTACGGTTAGGGTTAAGATGAGGGGTTAGGGTTTGGTACAGGGTTAGGGTTAAGTGTTAGGTTTAGGGTTGAAGATTAGGATTAGGGTTAGGATTAAAGGTTAGCGTGAGAGTTAATGCTTAGTGTTAAGGTTATGAGTTAGGGTTTAGGGTTAGGGTTAGGGTTGGTTTTAGGGTTAGAGTTATGTGCTATGGTTTGTGTTAGAGGTTAGGGTTAGGTTTACTGGTCACGGTTAGGGTTACGTTTAGGGGTTAGCATTAGGGTTAGGGTTAGGGTTAAGGGATAGGATTAAGGTTAAGTGTTGGGCTTAGGGTTAGGGTTTAGTGTTAGGGTTATCATTAAGGATTAGGGGTAGGGTCAGGGTTAAATGCTTGGGTGCGGGTAATGGTTAGGGTCAGGGTTAAGGTTCACGGATAGGGTTAGTGTTAAGGGTTACGGGTCGGTTTAGGGTTGAGGGTTAGTGTTAGCATTAGGGCTTAAGGTTAGTATTAGGCGGTAGGTTAGATTTAGGGTTAGATCTAGGCGTTAAGGTAAGGGCTAGCGTTAGGGTTAAGAGATAGGGTTAGGTTTAATGCTTAGGATTAGGGTTAGGGTTTGGGGTTAAAGTAAGTGTTAGGAGTCAGGAATAAGGATCCAAGGTTAGGGTTATTTTTAGCTGTAGTGTTAGGGTTAGGGATAAGGGATCCCATTAGCATTAAGGGTCTTCCTTACTGTAGGGTTAAGGGTTAGGCTTAGAGTTAAAGGTTAAGGTTAGGGTCAGTGTTAAGATTTAGGGTGAGGGTTAACGGTTAGGGTAAAGGTTAAGCGTTAGGGTTAGGGATTAGTGATTAGGGTTTTTGGTTAGTGTTAGGGTTAGTGGTTAGGAGTTAGTGTTTTATGAAGGGGTATGGTTAGAATTAGGATTGGGGTTAGAGTTAGGGTGAGGTATAGGGGTTAGGTTTAGGGGTTAGTTTTAGGGTAAAAGGATAGGATTAGGGTTACGGGTTGGGCTTAGGTTTAGGGTTAAAGTTTACTGCTAGGGTTAGGGATAGGGTTCAGGGTTAGCTTTAGGGGTTCTGGTTCGGGTTAGGTGTTAGGTTAGTGTCAGGGTTAGGTCTAGTCGTGAGGGTAAGGTTTAGGGTTAGCTTTAAGAGCTAGGGTTAGGTTTAATGGTTAGGATTAGGATTAGGGTTAAGGGTTAGGGTAAGGCTTAGTGGTTAGGGTGAAGGGTTAGGGTCAAGGGTTAGGGTTTTTGTTAGGCATAGCGTTGGGGTTAGAAGTAAGGGTTACTGTCAGTGTTAGGGTTGTAGGTAGGGTTACGGTTAGGGTTAGCGGTTTAGAATTAGGGTTAGGGATTAGGTGTCACAGTGATGACTAGGAGATAGGGTTAGAATTATGGGATAGGGGTTGTTCTCAGGAAATGGGTTATGCATTAACGTTAGGATAAGAGGTTAAAGTTAGGCGCACGGTGAGGTTTACGTGTTAAGGGGAGAAATAGGAACAGGGTTAGGTGTTATGTTCAGGGTTAGGGTTATCTGTTAAAAGTATTGTTTATGCTTAGCGCACGGGCCCTGTCTGCATTAGGCGGGCGGGGGGAGTTTAGAGGCCTGGGATTGTACCCGGGAACCCACGCTATCATACTCTGGGTATGGGCCCGTGGATTTCATGCCGGACACAGGGGTAGAGCCTCCTTTCACGCATGGCGTGGGAGTATTGCAGGCTTTCTAAACTCTAAGAAAGCAAGAAGTCTGAGAATGAGATTTAGGGTTAGGATTCTGGTTAGTGTTAAGGATGAAGTTTAGTGTTAGGGTGAGGGCTTAGTGTTAGGGATTAGGGTTAGGGTTAAAGGTTACTCTTAGGTTTAACGGTTACACTTTGGTTTAGGGTTGAGGTTTACGGTTAGGGTTAAGATGAGGGGTTAGGGTTTGGTACAGGGTTAGGGTTAAGTGTTAGGTTTAGGGTTGAAGATTAGGATTAGTGTTAGGATTAAAGGTTAGCGTGAGAGTTAACGCTTAGTTTTAAGGTTATGAGTTAGGGTTTAGGGTTAGGGTTAGGGATAGTTTTAGGGTTAGAGTTATGTGCCATGGTTTGTTTTAGAGTTTAGGGTTAGGTTTACCGGTCACGGTTAGGGTTACGTTTAGGGGTTAGCATTAGGGTTAGGGTTAGGGTTAAGGGATAGGATTAGGGTTAAGTGTTGGGCTTAGGGTTAGGGTTTAGTGTTAGGATTATCATTAAGGATTAGGGTTAGGGTCAGGGTTAAATGCTTCGGTGCGGGTAATGGTTAGGGTCAGGGTTTAGGTTCACGGATAGGGTTAGTGTTAAGGGTTACGGGTAGGTTTAGGGTTCAGGGTTTGTGTTAGCATTAGGGCTTAAGGTTAGGATTAGGCGGTAGGTTAGATTTAGGGTTAGATCTAGGCGTTAGGGTAAGGGCTAGCGTTAGGGTTAAGAGATACGGTTAGGTTTAATGCTTAGGATTAGGGTTAGGGTTTGGGGTTAAAGTAAGTGTTAGGGGTTAGGTTTAAGGATCCAAGGTTAGGGTTATTTTTAGCTGTAGTGTTAGGGTTAGGGATAAGGGATCCCATTAGCATTAAGGGTCTTCCTTACTGTAGGGTTAAGGGTTAGGCTTAGAGTTAAATGTTAAGGTTAGGGTCAGAGTTAAGATTTAGGGTGAGTGTTAACGGTTGGGGTAAAAGTTAAGCGTTAGGGTTAGGGATTAGTGATTAGGGTTTTTGGTTAGTGTTAGGGTTAGCGGTTAGGAGTTAGTGTTTTATGAAGGGGTATGGTTAGAATTAGGATTGGGGTTAGAGTTAGGGTGAGGTATAGGGGTTAGGTTTAGGGGTTAGTTTTAGGGTAAAAGGATAGGATTAGCTTTACGGGTTGGGCTTAGGTTTAGGTTAAAGTTTACTGCTAGGGTTAGGGATAGGGTTCAGGGTTAGCTTTAGGGGTTCTGGTTTGGGTTAGGTGTTAGGTTAGTGTCAGGGTTAGGTCTAGTCGTGAGGGTTAGGTTTAGGGTTAGCTTTAAGAGCTAGGGTTAGGTTTAATGGTTAGGATTAGGATTAGGGTTAAGGGTTAGGGTAAGGCTTAGGGGTTAGGGTGAAGGGTTAGGGTCAAGGGTTAGGGTTATTGTTAGGCATAGCGTTGGGGTTAGAAGTAAGGGTTACTGTCAGTGTTAGGGTTGTAGGTAGGGTTACGGTTAGGGTTAGCGGTTTAGAATGAGGGTTAGGGATTAGGTGTCACAGTGATGACTAGGAGATAGGGTTAGAATTATGGGATAGGGGTTGTTCTCAGGAAATGGGTTATGCATTAACGTTAGGATAAGAGGTTAAAGTTAGGCGCACGGTGAGGTTTACGTGTTAAGGGGAGAAATAGGAACAGGGTTGGGTGTTATGTTCAGGGTTAGGGTTATCTGTTAAAGGTATTGTTTATGCTTAGCGCACGGGCCCTGTCTGCATTAGGCGGGCGCGGGGAGTTTAGAGGGCTGGGATTGTACCCGGGAACCCACTCTATCATACTCTGGGTATGGGCCCGTGGGTTTCATGCAGGACACAGTGGTAGAGCCTCCTTTCACGCATGGCATGGGAGGATTGCAGGCTTTCTAAACTCTAAGAAAGCAAGAAGTCTGAGAATGAGATTTAGGGTTAGGATTATGGTTAGGGTTAAGGATGAAGTTTAGTGTTAGGGTGAGGGCTTAGGGTTAGGGATTAGGGTTAGGGTTAAAGGTTACTCTTAGGTTTAACAGTTACACTTTGGTTTAGGGTTGAGGTTTACGGTTAGGTTTAAGATCAGGGGTTAGGGTTTGGTACAGGGTTAGGGTTAAGTGTTAGGTTTAGGGTTGAAGATTAGGATTAGGGTTAGGATTAAAGGTTAGCGTGAGAGTTAACGCTTAGGGTTAAGGTTATGTGTTAGGGTTTAGGGTTAGGGTTAGGGTTAGTTTTAGGGTTAGAGTTATGTGCTATGGTATGTGTTAGAGGTTAGGGTTAGGTTTACCGGTCACGGTTAGGGTTACGTTTAGGGGTTAGCATTAGGGTTAGGGTTAGGGTTAAGGGATAGGATTAGGGTTAAGTGTTGGGCTTAGGGTTAGGGTTAAGTGTTAGGGTTATCATTAAGGATTTGGGTTAGGGTCAGGGTTAAATGCTTGGGTGCGGGTAATGGTTAGGGTCAGGGTTAAGGTTCACGGATAGGGTTAGTGTTAAGGGTTACGGGTCGATTTAGGGTTGAGGGTTAGTGTTAGCATTAGGGCTTAAGGTTAGGATTAGGCGGTAGGTTAGATTTAGGGTTAGATCTAGGCGTTAGGGTAAGGGCTAGCGTTAGGGTTAAGAGATAGGGTTAGGTTTAATGCTTAGGATTAGGGTTAGGGTTTGGGGTTAAAGTAAGTGTTAGGGGTTAGGTTTAAGGATCCAAGGTTAGGGTTATTTTTAGCTGTAGCTTTAGGGTTAGGGATAAGGGATCCCATTAGCATTAAGGGTCTTCCTTACTGTAGGGTTAAGGGTTAGGCTTAGAGTTAAAGGTTAAGGTTAGGGTCAGTGTTAAGATTTAGGGTGATGGTTAACGGTCAGGGTAAAGGTTAAGCGTTAGGGTTAGGGATTAGTGATTAGGGTTTTTGGTTAGTGTTCGGGTTAGCGGTTAGGAGTTAGTGTTTTATGAAGGTGTATGGTTAGAATTAGGATTGGGGTTAGAGTTAGGGTGAGGTATAGGGGTTAGGTTTAGGGGTTAGTTTTAGGGTAAAAGGATAGGATTAGGGTTACGGGTTGGGCTTAGGTTTAGGGTTAAAGTTTACTGCTAGGGTTAGGGATAGGGTTCAGGGTTAGCTTTAGGGGTTCTGGTTAGGGTTAGGTGTTAGGTTAGTGTCAGGGTTAGGTCTAGTCGTGAGGGTAAGGTTTAGGGTTAGCTTTAAGAGCTAGGGTTAGGTTTAATGGTTAGGATTAGGATTGGGTTAAGGGTTAGGGTAAGGCTTAGGGGTTAGGGTGAAGGGTTAGGGTCAAGGGTTAGGGTTTTTGTTAGGCATAGCGTTGGGGTTAGAAGTAAGGGTTACTGTCAGTGTTAGGGTTGTAGGTAGGGTTACGGTTAGGGTTAGCGGTTTAGAATGAGGGTTAGGGATTAGGTGTCACAGTGATGACTAGGAGATAGGGTTAGAATTATGGGATAGGGGTTGTTCTCAGGAAATGGGTTATGCATTAACGTTAGGATAAGAGGTTAAAGTTAGGCGCACGGTGAGGTTTACGTGTTAAGGGGAGAAATAGGAACAGGGTTGGGTGTTATGTTCAGGGTTAGGGTTATCTGTTAAAGGTATTGTTTATGCTTAGCGCACGGGCCCTGTCTGCATTACGCGGGCGGGGCGAGTTTAGGGGGCTGGGATTGTACCCGGGAACCCACTCTATCATACTCTGTTTATGGGCCCGTGGGTTTCATGCAGGACACAGTGGTAGAGCCTCCTTTCATGCATGGCATGGGAGGATTGCAGGCTTTCTAAACTCTAAGAAAGCAAGAAGTCTGAGAATTAGATTTAGGGTTAGGATTCTGGTTAGGGTTAAGGATGAAGTTTAGTGTTAGGGCAGGGCTTAGGGTTAGGGATTAGGGTTAGGGTTAAAGGTTACTCTTAGGTTTAACGGTTACACTTTCGTTTAGGGTTGAGGTTTACGGTTAGGGTTAAGATGAGGGGTTAGGGTTTGGTACAGGGTTAGGGTTAAGTGTTAGGTTTAGGGCTGAAGATTAGGATTAGGGTTAGGATTAAAGGTTAGCGTGAGAGTTAACGCATAGGGTTAAGGTTAAGAGTTAGGGTTTAGGGTTAGGGTTAGGGTTAGGGTTAGTTTTAGGGTTAGAGTTATGTGCTATGGTTTGTGTTAGAGGTTAGGGTTAGGTTTACTGGTCACGGTTAGGGTTACGTTTAGGGGGTAGCATTAGGGTTAGGGTTAGGGTTAAGGGATAGGATTAGGGATAAGGGTTGGGCTTATGGTTAGGGTTTAGTGTTAAGGTTAGCATTAAGGATTAGGGTTAGGGTCAGGGTTAAATGCTTGGGTGCAGGTAATGGTTAGGGTCAGGGTTAAGGTTCACGTATAGGGTTAGTGTTAAGGGTTACGGGTAGGTTTAGGGTTCAGGGTTAGTGTTAGCATTAGTGCTTAAGGTTAAGATTAGGCGGTAGGTTAGATTTAGGGTTAGATCTAGGCGTTAGGGTAAGGGCTAGCGTTAGGGTTAAGAGATAGGGTTAGGTTTAATGCTTAGGATTAGGGTTAGGGTTTGGGGTTAAAGTAAGTGTTAGGGGTTAGGTTTAAGGATCCAAGGTTAGGGTTATTTTTAGCTGTAGTGTTAGGGTTAGGGATAAGGGATCCCATTAGCATTAAGGGTTTTCCTTCCTGTAGGATTAAGGGTTAGGCTTAGAGTTAAAGGTTAAGGTTAGGGTCAGTGTTAAGATTTAGGGTGAGGGTTAACGGTTAGGGTAAAGGTTAAGCATTAGGTTTAGGGATTATTGATTAGGGTTTTTGGTTAGTGTTAGGGTTAGCGGTTAGGAGTTAGTGTTTTATGAAGGGGTATGGTTAGAATTAGGATTGGGGTTAGAATTAGGGTGAGGTATAGGGGTTAGGTTTAGGGGTTAGTTTTAGGGTAAAAGGATAGGATTAGGGTTACGGGTTGGGCTTAGGTTTAGGGTTAAAGTTTACTGCTGGGGTTAGGGATAGGGTTCAGGGTTAGCTTTAGGGGTTCTGGTTATGGTTAGGTGTTAGGTTAGTGTCAGGGTTAGGTCTAGTCTTGAGGGTAAGGTTTAGGGTTAGCTTTAAGAGCTAGGGTTAGGTTTAATGGTTAGGATTAGGATTAGGGTTAAGGGTTAGGATAAGGTTTTAGGGGTTAGAGTGAAGGGTTAGGGTCAAGGGTTAGGGTTCTTGTTAGGCATAGCGTTGGGGTTAGAAGTAAGGGTTACTGTCAGTGTTAGGGTTGTAGGTAGGGTTACGGTTAGGGTTAGCGGTTTAGAATTAGGGTTAGAGATTAGGTGTCACAGTGATGACTAGAATATAGGTTTAGAATTATGGGATGGCGTTGTTCTCAGGAAATGGGTTATGCATTAACGTTAGGATAAGAGGTTAAAGTTAGGCGCACGGTGAGGTTTACGTGTTAAGGGGAGAAATAGGAACAGGGTTGGGTGTTATGTTCAGGGTTAGGGTTATCTGTTAAAGGTATTGTTTATGCTTAGCGCACGGGCCCTGTCTGCATTAGGCGGGCGGGGGGAGTTTAGGGGGCTGGGATTGTACCCGGGAACCCACTCTATCATACTCTGGGTATGGGCCCGTGGGTTTCATGCAGGACACAGTGGTAGAGCCTCCTTTCACGCATGGCATGGGAGGATTTCAGGCTTTCTAAACTCTAAGAAAGCAAGAAGTCTGAGAATTAGATTTAGGGTTAGGATTCTGGTTAGGGTTAAGGATGAAGTTTAGTGTTAGGGTGAGGGCTTAGGGTTAGGGTTTAGGGTTAGGGTTAAAGGTTACTCTTAGGTTTAACGGTTACACTTTGATTTAGGGTTGAGGTTTACGGTTAGGGTTAAGATGAGGGGTTAGGGTTTGGTACACGGTTAGGGTTAAGTGTTAGGTTTAGGGTTGAAGATTAGGATTAGGGTTAGGATTAAAGGTTAGCGTGAGAGTTAACGCTTAGTGTTAAGATTAAGAGTTGGGGTTTAGGGTTAGGGTTAGGGTTAGTTTTAGGGTTAGAGTTATGTGCTATGGTTTGTGTTAGAGGTTAGGGTTAGGTTTACTGGTCATGGTTAGGGTTACGTTTAGGGGTTAGCATTAGGGTTAGGGTTAGGGTTAGGGTTAAGGGATAGAATTAGGGTTAAGTGTTGGGCTTAGGGTTAGGGTTTAGTGTTAAGGTTAGCATTAAGGATTAGGGTTAGGGTCAGGGTTAAATGCTTCCGTGCGGGTAATGTTTAGGGTCAGGGTTAAGGTTCACGGATAGGGTTAGTGTTAAGAGTTACGGGTGGTTTAGGGTTCAGGGTTAGTGTTAGCATTAGGGCTTAAGGTTAGGATTAGGCGGTAGGTTAGATTTAGGGTTAGATCTAGGCGTTAGGGTAAGGGCTAGCGTTAGGGTTAAGAGATAGGTTTAGGTTTAATGCTTAGGATTAGGATTAGGGTTTGGGGTTAAAGTAAGTGTTAGGGGTTAGGTTTAAGGATCCAAGGTTAGGGTTATTTTTAGCTGTAGTGTTAGGTTTAGGGATAAGGGATCCCATTAGCATTAAGGGTCTTCCTTATTGTAGGGTTAAGGGTTAGGGTTAGAGTTAAAGGTTAAGGTTAGGGTCAGTGTTAAGATTTAGGGTGAGGGTTAACGGTTAGGGTAAAGGTTAAGCGTTAGGGTTAGGGATTAGTGATTAGGGTTTTTGGTTAGTGTTCGGGTTAGCGGTTAGGAGTTAGTGTTTTATGAAGGGGTATGGTTATAATTAGGATTGGGGTTAGAGTTAGGGTTAGGTATGGGGTAAGGTTTAGGGGTTAGTTTTAGGGTAAAAGGATAGGATTAGGGTTAAGGGTTGGGCTTAGGTTTAGGGTTAAAGTTTACTGCTGGGGTTAGGGATAGGGTTCAGGGTTAGTTTTAGGGGTTCTGGTTAGGGTTAGGTGCTAGGTTAGTGTCAGGGTTAGGTCTAGTCGTGAGGGTAAGGTTTAGGGTTAGCTTTAAGAGCTAGGGTTAGGTTTAATGGTTAGGATTAGGATTAGGGTTAAGGGTTAGGGTAAGGCTTAGGGGTTAGGGTGAAGGGTTAGGGTCAAGGGTTAGGGTTTTTGTTAGGCATAGCGTTGGGGTTAGAATTAAGGGTTACTGTCAGTGTTAGGGTTGTAGGTAGGGTTACGGTTAGGGTTAGCGGTTTAGAATTAGGGTTAGGGATTAGGTGTCACAGTGATGACTAGGAGATAGGGTTAGAATTATGGGATGGGGTTGTTCCCAGGAAATGGGTTATGCATTAACGTTAGGATAAGAGGTTAAAGTTAGGCGCACGGTGAGGTTTACGTGTTAAGGGGAGAAATAGGAACAGGGTTGGGTGTTATGTTCAGGGTTAGGGTTATCTGTTAAAGGTATTGTTTATGCTTAGCGCACGGGCCCTGTCTGCATTTGGCGGGCGGGGGGAGTTTAGGGGGCTGGGATTGTACCCGGGAACCCACTCTATCATATTCTGGGTATGGGCCCGTGGGTTTCATGCAGGACACAGTGGTAGAGCCTCCTTTCACGCATGGCATGGGAGCATTGCAGGCTTTCTAAACTCTAAGAAAGCAAGAAGTCTGAGAATTAGATTTAGGGTTAGGATTCTGGTTACGGTTAAGGATGAAGATTAGTGTTAGGGTGAGGGCTTAGGGTTAGGGATCAGGGTTAGGGTTAAAGGTTACTCTTAGGTTTAACGGTTACACTTTGGTTTAGGGATGAGGTTTACGGTTAGGGTTAAGATGAGGGGTTAGTGTTTGGTACAGGGTTAGGGTTTAGTGTTAGGTTTAGGGTTGAAGATTAGGATTAGGGTTAGGATTAAAGGTTAGCGTGAGAGTTAACGCTTAGGGTTAAGGTTAAGAGTTAGGGTTTAGGGTTAGAGTTAGGGTAAGTTTTAGGGTTAGAGTTATGTGCTATGGTTTGTGTTAGAGGTTAGGGTTAGGTTCACTGGTCACGGTTAGGGTTACGTTTAGGGGGTAGCATTACGGTTAGGGTTAGGGTTAGGGTTAAGGGATAGGATTAGGGTTAAGTGTTGGGCTTAGGGTTAGGGTTTAGTGTTAAGGTTAGCATTAAGGATTAGGGTTAGGGTCAGGGTTAAATGCTTGGGTGCGGGTAATGGTTAGGGTCAGGGTTTAAGTTCACGGATAGGGTTAATGTTAAGGGTTATGGGTAGGTTTAGGGTTCAGGGTTAATGTTAGCATTAGGGCTTAAGGTTAGGATTAGGCGGTAGGTTAGATTTAGGGTTAGATCTAGGCGTTAGGGTAAGGGCTAGCGTTAGGGTTAAGAGACAGGTTTAGGTTTAATGCTTAGGATTAGGGTTAGGGTTTGGGGTAAAAGTAAGTGTTAGGGGTTGGGTTTAAGGATCCAAGGTTAGGGTTATTTTTAGCTGTAGTGTTAGGGTTAGGGATAAGGGATCCCATTAGCATTAAGGGTCTTCCTTACTGTAGGGTTAAGGGTTAGGCTTAGAGTTAAAGGTTAAGGTTAGGGTCAGTGTTAAGATTTAGGGTGAGGGTTAACGGTTAGGGTAAAGGTTAAGCGTTAGGGTTAGGGATTAGTGATTAGGGTTTTTGGTTAGTGTTAGGGTTAGCGGTTAGGAGTTAGTGTTTTATGAAGGGGTATGGTTAGAATTAGGATTGGGGTTAGAGTTAGGGTGAGGTATAGGGGTTAGGTTTAGGGGTTAATTTTAGGGTAAAAGGATAGGATTAGGGTTACGGGTTGGGCTTAGGTTTAGGGTTAAAGTTTACTGCTAGGGTTAGGGATAGGGTTCAGGGTTAGCTTTAGGGGTTCTGGTTAGGGTTAGGTGTTAGGTTAGTGTCATGGTTAGGTCTAGTCGTGAGGGTAAGGTTTAGGGTTAGCTTTAAGAGCTAGGGTTAGGTTTAATGGTTAGGATTAGGATTAGGGTTAAGGGTTAGGGTAAGGCTTAGGGGTTAGGGTGAAGGGTTAGGGTCAAGAGTTAGGGTTTTTGTTAGGCATTGCGTTGGAGTTAGATGTAAGGGTTACTGTCAGTGTTAGGGTTGTAGGTAGGGTTACGGTTAGGGTTAGCGGTTTAGAATTAGGGTTAGGGATTAGGTGTCCCAGTGATGACTAGGAGATAGGGTTAGAATTATGGGATGGGGTTGTTCTCAGGAAATGGGTTATGCATTAACGTTAGGATAAGAGGTTAAAGTTAGGCGCACGGTGAGGTTTCCGTGTTAAGGGGAGAAATAGCAACAGGGTTGGGTGTTATGTTCAGGGTTAGGGTTATCTGTTAAAGGTATTGTTTATGCTTAGCGCACGGGCCCTGTCTGCATTAGGCGGGCGGGGGGAGTTTAGGGGGTGGGATTGTACCCGGGAACCCACTCTATTATACTCTGGGTATGGGCCCATGGGTTTCATGCAGGACACAGTGGTAGAGCCTCCTTTCACGCATGGCATGGGAGGATTGCAGGCTTTCTAAACTCTAAGAAAGCAAGAAGTCTGAGAATTAGATTTAGGGTTAGGATTCTGGTTAGGGTTAAGGATGAAGTTTAGTGTTAGGGTGAGGGCTTAGTGTTAGGGATTAGGGTTAGGGTTAAAGGTTACTCTTAGGTTTAACGGTTACACTTTGGTTTAGGGTTGAGGTTTAAGGTTAGGGTTAAGATGAGGGGTTAGGGTTTGGTACAGGGTTAGGGTTAAGTGTTAGGTTTAGGTTTGAAGATTAGGTTTAGGGTTAGGATTAAAGGTTAGCGTGAGAGTTAACGCTTAGGGTTAAGGTTAAAAGTTAGGGTTTAGGGTTAGGGTTAGGGTTAGGGTTAGAGTTATGTGCTATGGTTTGTGTTTCAGGTTAGGGTTAGGTTTACTGGTCACGGTTAGGGTTAGGTTTAGGGGGTAGCATTAGGGTTAGGGTTAGTGTTAAGGGATAGGATTACGGTTAAGTGTTGGGCTTAGGGTTAGGGTTTAGTGTTAGGGTTAGCATTAAGGATTAGGGTTAGGGTCAGGGTTAAATGTTTCGGTGCGGGTAATGGTTAGGGTCAGGGTTAAGGTTCACGGATAGGGTTAGTGTTAAGGGTTACGGGTAGGTTCAGGGTTCAGGGTTAGTGTTATCATTAGGGCTTAAGGTTAGGATTAGGCGGTAGGTTAGATTTACGGTTAGATCTAGGCGTTAGGGTAAGGGCTAGCCTTAGGGTTAAGAGATAGGGTTAGGTTTAATGCTTAGGATTAGGGTTAGGGTTTGGGGTTAAAGTAAGTGTTAGGGGTTAGGTTTAAGGATCCAAGGTTAGGGTTATTTTTAGCTGTAGTGTTAGGGTTAGGGATAAGGGATCCCTTTAGCATTAAGGGTCTTCCTTACTTTAGGCTTAAGGGTTAGGCTTAGAGTTAAAGGTTAAGGTTAGGGTCAGTGTTAAGATTTAGGGTGAGGGTTAACGGTTAGGGTAAAGGTTAAGCGTTAGCGTTAGGGATTAGTGATTAGGGTTTTTGGTTAGTGTTAGGGTTAGCGGTTAGGAGTTAGTGTTTTATGAAGGGGTATGGTTAGAATTAGGATTGGGGTTAGAGTTAGGGTGAGGTATAGGGGTTAGGTTTAGGGGTTAGTTTTAGGGTAAAAGGATAGGATTAGGGTTACGGGTTGGGCTTAGGTTTAGGGTTAAAGTTTACTGCTGCGGTTAGGGATAGGGTTCAGGGTTAGCTTTAGGGATTCTGCTTAGGGTTAGGTGTTAGGTTAGTGTCAGGGTTAGGTCTAGTCGTGAGGGTAAGGTTTAGGTTTAGCTATAAGAGCTAGGGTTAGGTTTAATGGCTAGGATTAAGATTAGGGTTAAGGGTTAGGGTAAGGCTTACGGGTTAGGGTGAAGGGTTAGGTTCAAGGGTTAGGGTTTTTGTTAGGCATAGCGTTGGGGTTAGAAATAAGGGTTACTGTCAGTGTTAGGGTTGTAGGTAGGGTTACCGTTAGCGTTAGCGGTTTAGAATTAGGGTTAGGGATTAGGTGTCACAGTGATGACTAGGAGATAGGGTTAGAATTATGGGATAGGGGTTGTTCTCAGGAAATGGGTTATGCATTAACGTTAGGATAAGAGGTTAAAGTTAGGCGCACGGTGAGGTTTACGTGTTAAGGGGAGAAATAGGAACAGGGTTGGGTGTTATGTTCAGGGTTAGGGTTATCTGTGAAAGGTATTGTTTATGCTTAGCGCACGGGCCCTGTCTGCATTAGGCGGGCGGGGGGAGTTTAGGGGGCTGGGATTGTACCCGGGAACACACTCTATCATACTCTGGGTATGGGCCCGTGGGTTTCAAGCAGGACACAGTGGTAGAGCCTCCTTTCTTGCATGGCATGGGAGGATTGCAGGCTTTCTAAACTCTAAGAAAGCAAGAAGTCTGAGAATTAGATTTAGGGTTAGGATTCTCGTTAGTGTTAAGGATGAAGTTTAGTGTTAGGGTGAGGGCTTAGTGTTAGGGATTAGGGTTAGGGTTAAAGGTTACTCTTAGGTTTAACGGTTACACTTTGGTTTAGGGATGAGGTTTACGGTTAGGGTTAAGATGAGGGGTTATGGTTTGGTATAGGGTTAGGGTTAAGTGAACGGTTTAGGGTTGAAGATTAGGATTAGGGTTAGGATTAAAGGTTAGCGTGAGAGTTAACGCTTAGGGTTAAGGTTATGAGTTAGGGTTTAGGGTTAGGGTTACGGTTAGTTTTAGGGTTAGAGTTAGGTGCTATGGTTTCTGTTAGAGGTTAGCGTTAGGTTTACTAGTCATGGTTAGGGTTACGTTTAGGGATTAGCATTAGGGTTAGGGTAGGGTTAGGGTTAAGGGATAGGATTAGGGTTAAGTGTTAGGCTTAGGGTTAGGGTTTAGTGTTAAGGTTAGCATTAAGGATTAGGGTTAGGGTCAGGGTTAAATGCTTGGGTGCGGGTAATGGTTAGGGTCAGGGTTAAGGTTCACGGATAGGGTTAGTGTTAAGGGTTACGGGTAGGTTTAGGGTTCAGGGTTAGTGTTAGCATTAGGGCTTAAGGTTAGGATTAGGCGGTAGGTTAGATTTAGGGTTAGATCTAGGCGTTAGGGTAAGGGCTAGCGTTAGGGTTAAGAGATAGGGTTAGGTTTAATGCTTAGGATTAGGGTTAGGGTTTGGGGTTAAAGTAAGTGTTAGGGGTTAGGTTTAAGGATCCAAGGTTAGGGTTATTTTTAGCTGTAGTGTTAGGGTTAGGGATAAGGGATCCCATTACCATTAAGGGTCTTCCTTACTGTAGGGTTAAGGGTTAGGCTTAGAGTTAAAGGTTAAGGTTAGGGTCAGTGTTAAGATTTAGGGTGAGGGTTAACGGTTAGGGTAAAGGTTAAGCGTTAGGGTTAAGGATTAGTGATTAGGGTTTTTGGTTAGTGTTAGGGTTAGCGGTTAGGAGTTAGTGTTTTATGAAGGGGTATGGTTAGAATTAGGATTGGGTTTAGAGTTAGGGTGAGGTATGGGGGTTAGGATTAGGGGTTAGTTTTAGGGTAAAACGATAGGATTAGGGTTACGGGTTGGGCTTAGGTTTAGGGTTAAAGTTTACTGCTAGGGTTAGGGATAGGGTTCAGGGTTAGCTTTAGGGGTTCATGTTAGGGTTAGGTGTTAGGTTAGTGTCAGGTTAGGTCTAGTCGTGAGGGTAAGGTTTAGGGTTAGCTTTAAGAGCTAGGGTTAGCTTTAATGGTTAGGATTAGGATTAGGGTTAAGGGTTAGGGTAAGGCTTAGGGGTTAGGATGAAGGGTTAGGGTCAAGGGTTAGGGTTTTTGTTAGGCATTGCGTTGGGGTTAGAAGTAAGGGTTACTGTCAGTGTTAGGGTTGTAGGTAGGGTTACGTATAGGGTTAGCGGTTTAGAATTAGGGTTAGGGATTAGGTGTCACAGTGATGACTAGGAGATAGGGTTAGAATTATGTGATAGGGGTTGTTCTCAGGAAATGGGTTATGCATTATCGTTAGGATAAGAGGTTAAAGTTAGGCGCACGGTGAGGTTTACGTGTTAAGGGGAGAAATAGGAACAGGGTTGGGTGTTATGTTCAGGGTTAGGGTTATCTGTTAAAGGTATTGTTTA
This sequence comes from Eulemur rufifrons, assembly GCF_041146395.1. Lineage (NCBI taxonomy): Eukaryota > Metazoa > Chordata > Mammalia > Primates > Lemuridae > Eulemur > Eulemur rufifrons. The sequence goes on along the minus strand of NC_090984.1, from coordinate 2,327,939 downwards.
TGCTTAGCGCACGGGCCCTGTCTGCATTAGGCGGGCGGGGGGAGTTTAGGGGGCTGGGATTGTACCCGGGAACCCACTCTATCATACTCTGGGTATGGGCCCGTGGGTTTCAAGCAGGACACAGGGGTAGAGCCTCCTTTCACGCAAGGCATGGGAGGATTGCAGGCTTTCTAAACTCTAAGAAAACAAGAAGCCTGAGAATTAGATTTAGGGTTAGGATTATGGTTAGGGTTAAGGATGAAGTTTAGTGTTAGGGTGAGGGCTTAGGTTTAGGGATTAGGGTTAGGGTTAAAGGTTACTCTTAGGTTTAACGGTTACACTTTGGTTTAGGGTTGAGGTTTACGGTTAGGGTTAAGATGAGGGGTTAGTGTTTGGTACAGGTTTAGAGTTAAGTGTTAGGTTTAGGGTTGAAGATTAGGATTAGGGTTAGGATTAAAGGTTAGCGTGAGAGTTAACGCTTAGGGTTAAGTTTAAGAGTTGGGGTTTAGGGTTAGGTTTAGGGTTAGGGTTAGTTTTAGGGTTAGAGTTATGTGCTATGGTTTGTGTTAGAGTTTAGGGGTAGGTTTACTGGTCACGGTTAGGGTTACGTTTAGGGGTAAGCATTAGGGTTAGGGTTAGTGTTAAGGGATAGGATTAGGGTTAAGTGTTTAGCTTAGGGGTAGGGTTTACTGTTAGGGTTAGCATTAATGATTAGTGTTAGGGTCAGGGTTAAATGTTTGGGTGCGGGTAATGGTTAGGGTCAGAATTAAGGTTCACGGATAGGGTTAGTGTTAAGGGTTACGGGTAGGTTTAGGGTTCAGGGTTAGAGTTAGCATTAGGGCTTAAGGTTAAGTTTAGGCGGTAGGTTAGATTTAGGGTTAGATCTAGTCGTTAGGGTAAGGGCTAGCGTTAGGGTTAAGAGATAGGGTTACGTTTAATGCTTAGGATTAGGGTTAGGGTTTGGGGTTAAAGTAAGTGTTAGGGGTTAGGTTTAAGGATTCAAGGTTAGGGTTATTTTTAGCTGTAGTGTTAGGGTTAGGGTTAAGGGATCCCATTAGCATTAAGGGTCTTCCTTACTGTAGGGTTAAGGGTTAGGCTTAGAGTTAAAGGTTAAGGTTAGGGTCAGTGTTAAGATTTAGGGTGAGGGTTAACGGTTAGGGTAAAGGTTAAGCGTTAGGGTTAGGGATTAGTGATTAGGGTTTTTTTTTAGTGTTAGGGTTAGCGGTTAGGAGTTAGTGTTTTATGAAGGGGTATGGTTAGAATTAGGATTGGGGTTAGAGTTAGGGTGAGGTATAGGGGTTAGGTTTAGGAGTTGGTTTTAGGGTAAAAGGATAGGATTAGGATTACGGGTTGGGCTTAGGTTTAGGGTTAAAGTTTACTGCTAGGGTTAGGGATAGGGTTCAGGGTTAGCTTTAGGGGTTCTGGTTAGGGTTAGGTGTTAGGTTAGTGTCAGGGTTAGGTCTAGACGTGAGGGTAAAGTTTAGGGTTAGTTTTAAGAGCTAGGGTTAGGTTTAATGGTTAGGATTAGGATTAGGGTTAAGGGTTAGGGTAAGGCTTAGGGGTTAGGGTGAAGGGTTAGAGTCAAGGGTTAGGGTTTTTTTAGGCATAGCGTTGGGGTTAGAAGTAAGGGTTACTGTCAGTGTTAGGGTTGTAGGTAGGGTTACGGTTAGGGTTAGCGGTTTAGAATTAGGGTTAGGGATTAGGTGTCACAGTGATGACTAGGAGATAGGGTTAGAATTATGGGATAGGGGTTGTTCTCAGGAAATGGGTTATGCATTAACGTTAGGATAAGAGGTTAAAGTTAGGCGCACGGTGAGGTTTATGTGTTAAGGGGAGAAATAGGAACAGGGTTGGGTGTTATGTTCAGGGTTAGGGTTATCTGTTAAAGGTATTGTTTATGCTTAGCGCACGGGCCCTGTCTGCATTAGGCGGGCGGGGGTAGTTTAGGGGGCTGGGATTGTACCCGGGAACCCACTCTATCATACTCTGGGTATGGGCCCATGGGTCTCATGCAGGACACAGGGGTAGATCCTCCTTTCACACATGGCATGGGACGATTGCAGGCTTTCTAAACTCTAAGAAAGCAAGAAGTCTGAGAATTAGATTTAGGGTCAGGTATCTGGTTAGGGTTAAGGATGAAGTTTAGTGTTAGGGTGAGGGCTGAGGGTTAGGGATTAGGGTTAGGGTTAAAGGTTACTCTTAGGTTTAATGGTTACACTTTGGTTTAGGGTTGAGGTTTACGGTTAGGGTTAAGATGAGGGGTTAGGGTTTGGTACAGGGTTAGGGTTAAGTGTTAGGTTTAGGGTTGAAGATTAGGATTAGGGTTAGGATTAAAGGTTAGCGTGAGAGTTAACGCTTAGTGTTAAGGTTAAGATTTAGGGTTTAGGGTTAGGGTTAGGGTTAGTTTTAGGGTTAGAGTTATGTGCTATGGTTTGTGTTAGAGGTTAGGGTTAGGTTTACTGGTGACGGTTAGGGTTACGTTTAGGGGTTAGCAGTAGTGTTAGGGTTAGGATTAGGGTTAAGGGATAGGATTAGGGTTAAGTGTTGGGCTTAGAGTTAGGGTTTAGTGTTAAGGATAGCATTAAGGATTAGGGTTAGTGTCAGGATTAAATGCTTGGGTGCGGATAATGGTTAGGTTTAGGGTTTAGGTTCACGGATAGGGTTAGTGTTAAGGGTTACGGTTAGGTTTAGGGTTCAGGGTTAGTGTTAGCATTAGGGCTTAAGGTTAGGATTAGGAGGTAGGTTAGATTTACGGTTAGATCTAGGCGTTAGGGTAAGGGCTAGCGTTAGGGTTAAGAGATAGGTTTAGGTTTAATGCTTAGGATTAGGGTTAGGGTTTGGGGTTAAAGTAAGTGTTAGGGGTTAGGTTTAAGGATCCAAAGTTAGGGTTATTTTTAGCTGTAGTGTTAGGGTTAGGGATAAGGGAGCCAATTAGCATTAAGGGACTTCCTTACTGTAGGGTTAAGGGTTAGGCTTAGAGTTAAAAGTTAAGGTTAGGGTCAGGGTTAAGATTTAGGGTGAGGGTTAACGGTTAGGGTGCGGGTTAACGGTTTGGGTAAAGGTTAAGCGTTAGGGTTAGGGATTAGTGATTAGCGTTTTTGGTTAGTGTTAGGGTTAGCGGTTAGGAGTTAGTGTTTTATGAAGGGGTATGGTTAGAATTAGGATTGGGGTTAGAGTTAGGGTGAGGTATAGGGGTTAGGTTTAGGGGTTAATTTTAGGGTAAAAGGATAGGATTTGGGTTACGGGTTGGGCTTAGGTTTAGGGTTAAAGTTTACTGCTGGGGTTAGGGATAGGGTTCAAGGTTAGCTTTAGGGGTTCTGGTTAGGGTTAGGTGTTAGGTTAGTGTCAGGGTTAGGTCTAGTGGTGAGGGTAAGGTTTATGGTTAGCTTTAAGAGCTAGGGTTAGGTTTAATGGTTAGGATTAGGATTAGGGTTAAGGGTTAGGGTAAGGCTTAGGGGTTAGGGTGAAGGATTAGGGTCAAGGGTTAGGGTTTTTGTTAGGCATAGCGTTGGGGTTAGAAGTAAGGGTTACTGTCAGTGTTAGGGTTGTAGGTAGGCTTACGGTTAGGGTTAGCGGTTTAGAATTAGGGTTAGGGATTAGGTGTCACAGTGATGACTAGGAGATAGGGTTAGAATTATGGGATAGGGGTTGTTCTCAGGAAATGGGTTATGCATTAACGTTAGGATAAGAGGTTAAAGTTAGGCGCACGGTGAGGTTTATGTGTTAAGGGGAGAAATAGGAACAGGGTTGGGTGTTATGTTCAGGGTTAGGGTTATCTGTTAAAGGTATTGTTTATGCTTAGCGCACGGGCCCTGTCTGCATTAGGCGGGCGGGGGGAGTTTAGGGGGCTGGGATTGTACCCGGGAACCCACTCTATCATACTCTGGGTATGGGCCCGTGGGTTTCATGCAGGACACAGTGGTAGAGCCTCCTTTCACGCATGGCATGGGAGGATTGCAGGCTTTCTAAACTCTAAGAAAGCAAGAAGTCTGAGAATTAGATTTAGGGTTAGGATTCTGGTTAGGGTTAAGGATGAAGTTTAGTGTTAGGGTGAGGGCTTAGGGTTAGGGATTAGGGTTAGGGTTAAAGTTTACTCTTAGGTTTAACGGTTACACTTTGGTTTAGGGTTTAGGTTTACGGTTAGGGTTAGGATGAGGGGTTAGGGTTTGATACAGGGTTAGGGTTAAGTGTTAGGTTTAGGGCTGAAGATTAGGATTAGGGTTAGGATTAAAGGTTAGCGTGAGAGTTAACACTTAGGGTTAAGGTTAAGAGTTAGGGTTTAGGGTTAGGTTTAGGGTTAGGGTTAGTTTTAGGGTTAGAGTTATGTGCTATGGTTTGTGTTAGAGGTTAGGGTTAGGTTTACTGGTCACAGTTAGGGTTACGTTTAGGGGGTAGCGTTAGGGTTAGGGTTAGGGTTAAGGGATAGGATTAGGGTTAAGTGTTGGGCTTAGGGTTAGGGTTTAGTGTTAGGGTTAGCATTAAGGATTAGGGTTAGGGTCAGGGTTAAATGCTTGAGTGCGGGTAATGGTTAGAGTCAGGGTTTAGGTTCACGGATAGGGTTAGTGTTAAGGGTTACGGGTAGGTTTAGGGTTCAGGGTTAGTGTTAGCATTAGGGCTTAAGCTTAGGATTAGGCGGTAGGTTAGATTTAGGGTTAGATCTAGGCGTTAGGGTAAGGGCTAGCGTTAGGGTTAAGAGATAGGGTTATGTTTAATGCTTAGGATTAGGGTTAGGGTTTGGGGTTAAAGTAAGTGTGAGGGGTTAGGTTTAAGGATCAAAGGTTAGGGTTATTTTTAGCAGTAGTGTTAGGGTTAGGGATAAGTGATACCATTAGCATTAAGGGTCTTCCTTCCTGTAGGATTAAGGGTTAGGCTTAGAGTTAATGGTTAAGGTTAGGGTCAGTGTTAAGATTTAGGGTGAGGGTTAACGGTTAGGGTAAAGGTTAAGCGTTAGGGTTAGGGATTAGTGGTTAGGGTTTTTGGTTAGTGTTAGGGTTAGCGGTTAGCAGTTAGTGTTTTATGAAGGGGTATGGTTAGAATTAGGATTGGGGTTAGAGTTAGGGTGAGGTATAGGGGTTAGGTTTAGTGGTTAGTTTTAGGGTAAAACGATAGGATTAGGGTTACGGGTTTGTCTTAGGTTTAGGGTTAAAGTTTAATGCTAGGGTTAGGGATAGGGTTCAGGGTTAGCTTTAGGGGTTTTGGTTAGGGTTAGGTGTTAGGTTAGTGTCAGGGTTAGGTCTAGTCGTGAGGGTAAGGTTTAGGGTTAGCTTTAAGAGCTAGGGTTAGGTTTAATGGTTAGGATTAGGATTAGGGTTAAGGGTTAGGGTAAGGCTTAGGGGTTAGGGTGAAGGGTTAGGGTCAAGTGTTAGGGTTTTTGTTAGGCATAGCGTTGGGGTTAGAAGTAAGGGTTACTGTCAGTGTTAGGGTTGTAGGTAGGGTTACGGTTAGGGTTAGCGGTTTAGAATTAGGGTTAGGGATTAGGTGTCGCAGTGATGACTAGGAGATAGGGTTAGAATTATGGGATAGGGGTTGTTCTCAGGAAATGGGTTATGCATTAACGTTAGGATAAGAGGTTAAAGTTAGGCGCACGGTGAGGTTTACGTGTTAAGGGGAGAAATAGGAACAGGGTAGGGTGTTATGTTCAGGGTTAGGGTTATCTGTTAAAGGTATTGTTTATGCTTAGCGCACGGGCCCTGTCTGCATTAGGCGGGCGGGGCGAGTTTAGGGGGCTGGGATTGTACCCGGGAACCCATTCTATCATAATCCGGGTATGTGCCCGTGGGTTTCATGCAGGACACAGTGGTAGAGCCTCCTTTCACGCATGGCATGGGAGGATTGCAGGCTTTCTAAACTCTAAGAAAGCAAGAAGTCTGAGAATTAGATTTAGGGTTAGGATTATGGTTAAGGTTAAGGATGAAGTTTAGTGTTAGGGTGAGGGCTTAGGGTTAGGGATTAGGGTTAGGGTTAAAGGTTACTCTTAGGTTTAACGGTTACACTTTGGTTTAGGGTTGAGGTTTACGGTTAGGGTTAAGATGAGGGGTTAGGTTTTGGTTCAGGGTTAGGGTTACGTGTTAGGTTTAGGTTTGAAGATTAGGATTAGGGTTAGGATTAAAGGTTAGCGTGAGAGTTAACGCTTAGTGTTAAGGTTATGAGTTAGGGGTTAGGGTTAGGGTTAGGGTTAGTTTTCGGGTTAGAGTTATGTGCTATGGTTTGTGTTAGAGTTTAGGGTTAGGTTTACTGGTCACGGTTAGGGTTACGTTTAGGGGTTAGCATTAGGGTTAGGGTTAGGGTTAAGGGATAGGATTAGGGTTAAGTGTTGGGCTTAGGGTTAGGGTTATCATTAAGGATTAGGGTTAGGGTCAGGGTTAAATTCTTGGGTGCGGGTAACGGTTAGGGTCAGGGTTAAGGTTCACGGATAGGGTTAGTGTTAAGGGTTACGGGTAGGTTTAGGGTTCAGGGTTAGTGTTAGCATTAGGGCTTAAGGTTAGGATTAGGCGGTAGGTTAGATTTAGGGTTAGATCTAGGCGTTAGGGTAAGGGCTAGCGTTAGGGTTAAGAGATAGGGTTAGGTTTAATGCTTAGGATTAGGGTTAGGGTTTGGGGTTAAAGTAAGTGTTAGGGGTTAGGTTTAAGGATCCAAGGTTAGGGTTATTGTTAGCTGTAGTGTTAGGGTTAGGGATAAGGGATCCCATTAGCATTAAGGGTCTTCCTTACTGTAGGGTTAAGGGTTAGGCTTAGAGTTAAAGGTTAAGGTTAGGGTCAGTGTTAAGATTTAGGGTGAGGGTTAATGGTCAGGGTAAAGGTTAAGCGTTAGGGTTAGGGATTAGTGATTAGGGATTTTGGTTGGTGTTAGGGTTAGCGGTTAGGAGTTAGTGTTTTATGAAGGGGTATGGTTAGAATTAGGATTGGGGTTAGAGTTAGGGTGAGGTATAGGGGTTAGGTTTAGGGGTTAGTTTTAGGGTAAAAGCATAGGATTAGGGTTACGGGTTGGGCTTAGGTTTAGGGTTAAAGTTTATTGCTAGGGTCAGGGATAGGTTTCAGGGTTAGCTTTAGGGGTTCTGGTTAGGGTTAGGTGTTAGGTTAGTGTCAGGGTTAGGTCTAGTCGTGAGGGTAAGGTTTAGGGTTAGCTTTAAGAGCAAGGGTTAGGTTTAATGGTTAGGATTAGGATTAGGGTTAAGGGTTAGGGTAAGGCTTAGGTGTTAGGGTGAAGGGTTAGGGTGAAGGGTTAGGGTTTTTGTTAGGCATAGCGTTGAGGTTAGAAGTAAGGGTTACTGTCAGTGTTAGGGTTGTAGGTAGGGTTACGGTTAGGGTTAGCGGTTTAGAATTAGGATTAGGGATTAGGTGTCACAGTGATGACTAGGAGATAGGGTTAGAATTATGGGATAGGGGTTGTTCTCAGGAAATGGGTTATGCATTAACGTTAGGATAAGAGGTTAAAGTTAGGCGCACGGTGAGGTTTACATGTTAAGGGGAGAAATAGGAACAGGGTTGGGTGTTATGTTCAGGGTTAGGGTTATCTGTTAAAGGTATTGTTTATGCTTAGTGCACGGACCCTGGCTGCATTAGGCGGGCGGGGGGAGTTTATGGGGCTGGGATTGTACCCGGGAACCCACTCTATCATACTCTGGGTATGGGCCCGTGGGTTTCATGCAGGACACAGTGGTAGAGCCTCCTTTCACGCATGGCATGAGAGGATTGCAGGCTTTCTAAACTCTAAGAAAGCAAGAAGTCTGAGAATTAGATTTAGGGTTAGGATTCTGGTTAGGGTTAAGGATGAAGTTTAGTGTTAGGGTGAGGGCTTAGGTTTAGGGATTAGGGTTAGGGTTAAAGGTTACTCTTAGGTTTAACGGTTACACTTTGGTTTAGGGTTGAGGTTTACTGTTAGGGTTAAGTTGAGGGGTTAGGGTTTGGTACAGGGTTAGGGTTAAGTGTTAGGTTTAGGGTTGAAGATTAGGATTAGGGTTAGGATTAAAGGTTAGCATGAGAGTTAACGCTTAGGGTTAAGGTTAAGAGTTAGGGTTAGGGTTAGGTTAGTTTTAGGGTTAGAGTTATGTGCTATGGTTTGTGTTAGAGGTTAGGGTTAGGTTTACTGGTCACGGTTTGGGTTACGTTTAGGGCTTAGCATTAGGGTTAGGGTTAGGGTTAGGGTTAAGTGATAGGATTAGGGTTAAGTGTTGGGCTTAGGGTTAGGGTTATCATTAAGGATTAGTGTTAGGGTCAGGGTTAAATGCTTGGGTGCGGGTAATGGTTAGGGTTAGGGTTAAGGTTCACGGATAGGGTTAGTGTTAAGGGTTAGGGTTAGGGTTAGGGTTAGGGTTAAAGGTTACTCTTAGGTTTAACGGTTACACTTTGGTTTAGGGTTGAGGTTTACGGTTAGGATTAAGATGAGAGGTTAGGGTTTGGTACAGGGTTAAAGTTAAGTAGTAGGTTTAGGGTTGAAGATTAGGATTAGGGTTAGGATTAAAGGTTAGCGTGAGAGTAAACGCTTAGGGTTAAAGTTAAGAGTTAGGGTTTAGGGTTAGGGTTAGGGTTAGGGTTAGTTTTAGGGTTAGAGTTATGTGCTATGGTTTGTGTTAGAGGTTAGGGTTAGGTTTACTGGTCACGGTTAGGGTTACGTTTAGGGGTTAGCATTAAGGTTAGGGTTAGGGTTAAGGGATAGGATTAGGGTTAAGTGTTGGGCTTAGGGTTAGGGTTTAGTGTTAGGGTTAGCATTAAGGATTAGGGTTAGGGTCAGGGGTAAATCCTTGGGTGCGGGTAATGGTTAGGTCAGGGTTAAGGTTCACGGATAGGGTTAGTGTTAAGGGTTACGGGTAGGTTTAGGGTTCAGGGTTAGTGTTAGCATTAGGGCTTAAGGTTAGGATTAGGCGGTAGGTTAGATTTAGGGTTAGATCTAGGCGTTAGGGTAAGGGCTAGCGTTAGGGTTAAGAGATAGGGTTAGGTTTAATGTTTAGGATTAGGGTTAGGGTTTGGGGTTAAAGTAAGTGTTAGGGGTTAGGTTTAAGGATCCAAGGTTAGGGTTATTTTTAGCTGTAATGTTAGGGTTAGGGATAAGGGAACCCATTAGCATTAAGGGTCTTCCTTACTGTAGGGTTAAGGGTTAGGCTTAGAGTTAAAGGTTAAGGTTAGGGTCAGTGTTAAGATTTAGGGTGAGGGTTAACGGTTAGGGTAAAGGATAAGCATTAGGGTTAGGGATTAGTGATTAGGGTTTTTGGTTAGTGTTCGGGTTAGCGGTTAGGAGTTAGTGTTTTATGAAGGGGTATGGTTAGAATTAGGATTGGGGTTAGAGTTAGGGTGAGGTATAGGGGTTAGGTTTAGGGGTTAGTTTTAGGGTAAAAGGATAGGATTAGGGTTACGGGTTGGGCTTAGGTTTAGGGTTAAAATTTACTGCTAGAGTTAGGGATAGGGTTCAGTGTTAGCTTTAGGGGTTCTGGTTAGGATTAGGTGTCAGGTTAGTGTCAGGGTTAGGTCTAGTCGTGAGGGTAAGGTTTAGGGTTAGCTTTAAGAGCTAGGGTTAGGTTTAATGGTTAGGATTAGGATTAGGGTTAAGGGTTAGGGTAAGGCTTAGGGGTTAGGGTTAAGGGTTAGGGTCAAGGGTTAGGGTTTTTGTTAGGCATAGCGTTGGGGTTAGAAGTAAGGGTTACTGTCAGTGTTAGGGTTGTAGGTAGGGTTACGGTTAGGGTTAGCGGTTTAGAATTAGGGTTAGGGATTAGGTGTCACAGTGATGACTAGGAGATAGGGTTAGAATTATGGGATAGGGGTTGTTCCAGGAAATGGGTTATGCATTAACGTTAGGATAAGAGGTTAAAGTTAGGCGAACGGTGACGTTTACGTGATAAGGGGAGAAATAGGAACCGGGTTGGGTGTTATGTTCAGGGTTAGGGTTATCTGTTAAAGGTATTGTTTATGCTTAGCGCACGGGCCCTGTCTGCATTAGGCGGGCGGGGGGAGTTTAGGGGGCTGGGATTGTACCCGGGAACCCACTCTATCATACTCTGGGTATGGTCCCATGGGTTTCATGCAGGACACAGTGGTAGAGCCTCCTTTGACGCATGACACGGGAGGATGGCAGGCTTTCTAAACTCTAAGAAAGCAAGAAGTCTGAGAATTCGATTTAGGGTTAGGATTCTGGTTAGGGTTAAGGATGAAGTTTAGTGTTAGGGTGAGGGCTTAGGGTTAGGGATTAGGGTTAGGGTTAAAGGTTACGCTTAGGTTTAACGGTTACACTTTGGTTTAGGGTTGAGGTTTACGGTTAGGGTTAAGATGAGGGGTTAGGGTTTGGTACAGTGTTAGGGATAAGTGTTAGGTTTAGGGTTGAAGATTAGGATTAGGGTTAGGATTAAAGGTTAGTGTGAGAGTTAACGCTTAGGGTTAAGGTTAAGAGTTAGGGTTTAGGGTTAGGGTTAGGGTTAGTTTTAGGGTTAGAGTTATGTGCTATGGTTTGTGTTAGAGGTTAGGGTTAGGTTT
>NC_090984.1:2227500-2262500 GCF_041146395.1 Eulemur rufifrons | reverse complement strand
GGTTTAGGGTTAGGGTTCGGGTTAGGGTTAGTTTTAGGGTTAGAGTTATGTGCTATGGTTTGTGTTAGAGGTAAGGGTTAGGTTTACTGGTCACGGTGAGGGTTACGTTTAGGGGTTAGCATTAGGGTTAGGGTTAAGGGATAGGATCAGGGATAAGTGTTGGGCTTAGGGTTAGGGTTTAGTGTTAGGGTTAGCACTAAGGATTAGGGGTAGAGTCAGGGTTAAACGCTTGGGTGCGTGTAATGGTTAGGGTCAGGGTTAAGGTTCAAGGATAGGGTTAGTGTTAAGGGTTACGGGTAGGTTTAGGGTTCAGGGTTAGAGTTAGCATTAGGGCTTAAGGTTAGGATTAGGCGGTAGGTTAGGTTTAGGTTTAGATTTTGGCGTTAGGGTAAGGGCTAGCGTTAGGGTTAAGAGATAGGGTTAGGTTTAATGCTTAGGATTAGGGTTAGGGTTTGGGGTGAAAGTAAGTGTTAGGGATTAGGTTTAAGGATCCAAGGTTAGGGTTATTTTTAGCTGTAGTGTTAGGGTTAGGGATAAGGGATCCCATTAGCATTAAGGGTCTTCCTTCCTGTAGGGTTAAGGGTTAGGCTTAGAGTTAAAGGTTAAGGTTAGAGTCAGTGTTAAGATTTAGGGTGAGGGTTAACGGTTAGGGTAAAGGTTAAGCGTTAGGGTTAGGGATTAGTGATTAGGGTTTTTGGTTAATGTTAGGGTTAGCGGTTAGGAGTTAGTGTTTTATGAAGGGGTATGGTTAGAATTAGGATTGGGGTTAGAGTTAGGGTGAGGTATAGGGGTTAGGTTTAGGGGTTAGATTTAGGGTAAAAGGATAGGATTAGGGTTACGGGTTGGGCTTAGGTTTAGGGTTAAAGTTTACTGCTAGGGTTAGGGATAGGGTTCAGGGTTAGCTTTAGGGGTTCTGGTTAGGGTTAGGTGTTAGGTTAGTGTCAGGGTTAGATCTAGTCGTGACGGTAAGGTTTAGGGTTAGCTTTAAGAGCTAGGGTTAGGTTTAATGGTTAGTATTAGGATTAGGGTTAAGGGTTAGGGTAAGGCTTAGGGGTTAGGGTGAAGGGTTAGGGTCAAGGGTTAGGGTTTTTGTTAGGCATAGCGTTGGGGTTAGAAGTAAGGGTTACTGTCAGTGTTAGGGTTGTAGGTAGGGTTCCGGTTAGGGTTAGCGGTTTAGAATTAGGGTTAGGGATTAGGTGTCACAGTGATGACTAGGAGATAGGGTTAGAATTATGGGATAGGGGTTGTTCTCAGGAAATGGGTTATGCATTAACGTTAGGATAACAGGTTAAAGTTAGGCGCACAGTGAGGTTTACGTGTTAAGGGGAGAAATAGGAACAGGGTTGGGTGTTATGTTCAGGGTTAGGGTTATCTGTTAAAGGTATTGTTTATGCTTAGCGCACGGGCCCTGTCTGCATTAGGCGGGCAGTGGGAGTTTAGGGGGCTGGGATTGTACCCGGGAACCCACTCTATCATACTCTGGGTATGGGCCCGTGGGTTTCACGCAGGACACAGTGGTAGAGCCTCCTTTCACGCATGGCATGGGAGGATTGAAGGCTTTCTAAACTCTAAGAAAGCAAGAAGTCTGAGAATTAGATTTAGGGTTAGGATTCTGGTTAGGGTTAAGGATGAAATTTAGTGTTAGGGTGAGGGCTTAGGGTTAGGGCTTAGGGTTAGGGTTAAAGGTTACTCTTAGGTTTAACGGTTACACTTTGGTTTAGGGTTGAGGTTTACGGTTAGGGTTAAGATGAGGGTTTAGGGTTTGGTACAGGGTTAGGGTTAAGTGTTAGGTTTAGGGTTGAAGATTAGGATTAGGGTTAGGATTAAAGGTTAGCGTGAGAGTTAACGCTTAGTGTTAAGGTTAAGAGTTAGGGTTTAGGGTTAGGGTTCGGGTTAGGGTTAGTTTTAGGGTTAGAGTTATGTGCTATGGTTTGTGTTAGAGGTAAGGGTTAGGTTTACTGGTCACGGTGAGGGTTACGTTTAGGGGTTAGCATTAGGGTTAGGGTTAAGGGATAGGATCAGGGATAAGTGTTGGGCTTAGGGTTAGGGTTTAGTGTTAGGGTTAGCACTAAGGATTAGGGGTAGAGTCAGGGTTAAACGCTTGGGTGCGTGTAATGGTTAGGGTCAGGGTTAAGGTTCAAGGATAGGGTTAGTGTTAAGGGTTACGGGTAGGTTTAGGGTTCAGGGTTAGAGTTAGCATTAGGGCTTAAGGTTAGGATTAGGCGGTAGGTTAGGTTTAGGTTTAGATTTTGGCGTTAGGGTAAGGGCTAGCGTTAGGGTTAAGAGATAGGGTTAGGTTTAATGCTTAGGATTAGGGTTAGGGTTTGGGGTGAAAGTAAGTGTTAGGGATTAGGTTTAAGGATCCAAGGTTAGGGTTATTTTTAGCTGTAGTGTTAGGGTTAGGGATAAGGGATCCCATTAGCATTAAGGGTCTTCCTTCCTGTAGGGTTAAGGGTTAGGCTTAGAGTTAAAGGTTAAGGTTAGAGTCAGTGTTAAGATTTAGGGTGAGGGTTAACGGTTAGGGTAAAGGTTAAGCGTTAGGGTTAGGGATTAGTGATTAGGGTTTTTGGTTAATGTTAGGGTTAGCGGTTAGGAGTTAGTGTTTTATGAAGGGGTATGGTTAGAATTAGGATTGGGGTTAGAGTTAGGGTGAGGTATAGGGGTTAGGTTTAGGGGTTAGATTTAGGGTAAAAGGATAGGATTAGGGTTACGGGTTGGGCTTAGGTTTAGGGTTAAAGTTTACTGCTAGGGTTAGGGATAGGGTTCAGGGTTAGCTTTAGGGGTTCTGGTTAGGGTTAGGTGTTAGGTTAGTGTCAGGGTTAGATCTAGTCGTGACGGTAAGGTTTAGGGTTAGCTTTAAGAGCTAGGGTTAGGTTTAATGGTTAGTATTAGGATTAGGGTTAAGGGTTAGGGTAAGGCTTAGGGGTTAGGGTGAAGGGTTAGGGTCAAGGGTTAGGGTTTTTGTTAGGCATAGCGTTGGGGTTAGAAGTAAGGGTTACTGTCAGTGTTAGGGTTGTAGGTAGGGTTCCGGTTAGGGTTAGCGGTTTAGAATTAGGGTTAGGGATTAGGTGTCACAGTGATGACTAGGAGATAGGGTTAGAATTATGGGATAGGGGTTGTTCTCAGGAAATGGGTTATGCATTAACGTTAGGATAAGAGGTTAAAGTTAGGCGCACGGTGAGGTTTACGTGTTAAGGGGAGAAATAGGAACAGGGTTGGGTGTTATGTTCAGGGTTAGGGTTATCTGTTAAAGGTATTGTTTATGCTTAGCGCACGGGCACTGTCTGCATTAGGTGGGCGGGGGGAGTTTAGGGGGCTGGGATTGTACCCGGGAACCCATTCTATCATAATCTGGGTATGTGCCCGTGGGTTTCATGCAGGACACAGTGGTAGAGCCTCCTTTCACGCATGGCATGGGAGGATTGCAGGCTTTCTAAACTCTAAGAAAGCAAGAAGTCTGAGAATTAGATTTAGGGTTAGGATTTTGGTTAGGGTTAAGGATGAAGTTTAGTGTTAGGGTGAGGGCTTAGGGTTAGGGATTAGGGTTAGGGTTAAAGGTTACTCTTAAGTTTAACGGTTACACTTTGGTTTAGGGTTGAGGTTTACGGTTAGGGTTAAGATCAGGGGTTAGGGTTAGGGTTAGGGTTAAGTGTTAGGTTTAGGGTTGAAGATTAGGATTAGGGTTAGGATTAAAGGATAGGGTGAGAGTTAACGCTTAGGTTTAAGATTATGAGTTAGGGTTTAGGGTTAGGGTTAGGGTTAGGGTTAGTATTTGGGTTAGAGTTATGTGCTATGGTTTGTGTTAGAGGTTAGGGTTAGGTTTACTGGTGACGCTTAGGGTTACGTTTAGGGGTTAGCATTAGGGTTAGGGTTAGGGTTAGTGTTAAGGGATAGGATTAGGGTTAAGTGTTGGGCTTAGGGTTAGGGTTTAGTGTTAGGGTTATCATTAAGGACTAGGGGTAGGGTCAGGGTTAAATGCTTGGGTGCGGGTAATGGTTAGGGTCAGGGTTAAGGTTCACGGATAGGGTTAGTGTTAAGGGTTAAGGGTAGGTTTAGGGTTCAGGGTTAGAGTTAGCATTTGGGCTTAAGGTTAGGATTAGGCGGTAGGTTAGATTTAGGGTTAGATCTAGGCGTTAGGGTAAGGGCTACCGTTAGGTTTAAGAGATAGGATTAGGTTTAATGCTTAGGATTAGGGTTAGGGTTTGGGGTTAAAGTAAGTGTTACGTGTTAGGTTTAAGGATCCAAGGTTAGGGTTATTTTTAGCTGTAGTGTTAGGGTTAGGGATAAGGGATCCCATTAGCATTAAGGGTCTTCCTTCCTGTAGGGTTAAGGGTTAGGCTTAGAGTTAAAGGTGAAGGTTAGGGTCAGGGTTAAGATTTAGGGTGAGGGTTAATGGTTAGGGTAAAGGTTAAGCGTTAGGGTTAGGGATTAGTGACTAGGGTTTTTGGTTAGTGTTAGGGTTAGCGGTTAGGAGTTAGTGTTTTATGAAGGGGTATGGTTAGAATTAGGATTGGGGTTAGAGTTAGGGTGAGGTATAGGGGTTAGGTTTAGGGGTTAGTTTTAGGGTAAAAGGATAGGATTAGGGTTACGGGTTGGGCTTAGGTATAGGGTTAAAGTTTACTGCTACGGTTAGGAATAGGGTTCAGGGTTAGCTTTAGGGGTTCTGGTTAGGGTTAGGTGTTAGGTTAGTGTCAGGGTTAGGTCTAGTCGTGAGGGTAAGGTTTAGGGTTAGCTTTAAGAGCTAGGGTTAGGTTTAATGGTTAGGATTAGGATTAGGGTTAAGGGTTAGGGTAAGGCTTAGGGGTTAGGGTGAAGGGTTAGGGTCAAGGGTTAGGGTTTTTTTTAGGCATAGTGTTGGGGTTAGATGTAAGGGTTACTGTCAGTGTTAGGGTTGTAGGTAGGGTTACGATTAGGGTTAGCGGTTTTGAATTAGGGTTAGGGATTAGGTGTCACAGTGATGACTACGATATAGCGTTACAATTATGGGATAGGGGTTGTTCTCAGGAAATGGGTTATGCATTAACGTTAGGATAAGAGGTTCAAGTTAGGCGCACGGTGAGGTTTACGTGTTAAGGGGAGAAATAGGAACAGGGTTGGGTGTTATGTTCAGGGTTAGGGTTATCTGTTAAAGGTATTGTTTATGCTTAGCGCACGGGCCCTGTCTGCATTAGGCGGGCGGAGGGAGTTTAGGGGGCTGGGATTGTACCCGGGAACCCACTCTATCATACTCTGGGTATGGGCCCGTGGGTTTCATGCAGGACACAGTGGTAGAACCTCCTTTCACGCATGGCATGGGAGGATTGCAGGCTTTCTAAACTCTAAGAAAGCAAGAAGTCTGAGAATTAGATTTAGGGTTAGGATTCTGGTTAGGGTTAAGGATGAAGTTTAGTGTTAGGGTGAGGGCTTAGGGTTAGGGCTTAGGGTTAGGGTTAAAGGTTAGTCTTAGGTTTAACGGTTACACTTTGGTTTAGGGTTGAGGTTTACGGTTAGGGTTAAGATGAGGGGTCAGGGTTAGGTACAGGGTTAGGGTTAAGTGTTAGGTTTAGGGTTGAGTATTAGGATTAGGTTTAGGATTAAAGGTTAGCTTGAGAGTTAACGTTTAGGGTTAAGGTTAAGAGTTAGGGTTTAGGGTTAGGGTTAGGGTTAGGGTTAGTTTTAGGGTTAGAGTTATGTGCTATGGTTTGTGTTAGAGGTTAGGGTTAGGTTTACTGGTCACGGGTAGGGTTACGTTTAGGGGGTAGCATTAGGGTTAGGGTTAGGGTTAAGGGATAGGATTGGGGTTAAGTGTTGGTCTTAGGGTTAGGGTTTAGTGTTAAGGTTATCATTAAGGATTAGGGTTAGGGTCAGGGTTAAATGCTTGGGTGCGGGTAATGGTTAGGGTCAGGGTTAAGGTTCACAGATAGGGTTAGTGTTAAGGGTTACGGGTAGGTTTAGGGTTCAGGGTTAGAGTTAGCATTACGGCTTAAGGTAAGGATTAGGCGGTAGGTTAGATTTAGGGTTAGATCTAGGCGTTAGTGTAAGGGCTAGCGTTAGGGTTAAGAGATAGGGTTAGGTTTAATGCTTAGGATTAGGGTCAGGGTTAGGGGTTAAAGTAAGTGTTAGGGGTTAGGTTTAAGGATCCCAGGTTAGGGTTATTTTTAGCTGTAGTGTTAGGGTTAGGGAGAAGAGATCCCATTAGCATTAAGGGTCTTCCTTACTGTAGGGTTAAGGGTTAGGCTTAGAGTTAAAGGTTAAAGTTAGGGTCAGTGTTAAGATTTAGGGTGAGGGTTTACGGTTAGGGTAAAGGTTAAGGGATAGGGTTAGGGATTAGTGATTAGGGTTTTTGGTTAGTGTTAGGGTTAGCGGTTAGGAGTTAGTGTTTTATGAAGGGGTATGGTTAGAATTAGGATTTGGGTTAGAGTTAGGGTGAGGTATAGGGTTTAGGTTTAGGGGTTAGTTTTAGGGTAAAAGGATGGGATTAGGGTTACCGGTTGAGCTTAGGTTTAGGGTTAAAGTTTACTGCTAGGGTTAGGGATAGGGTTCAGGGTTAGCTTTAGGGGTTCTGGTTGGGGTTATGTGTTAGTTTAGTGTCAGGGTTAGGTCTAGTCGTGAGGGTAAGGTTTAGGGTTACCTTTAAGAGCTAGGGTTAGGTTTAATGGTTAGGATTAGGATTAGGGTTAAGGGTTAGGGTAAGGCTTAGGGGTTAGGGTGAAGGGTTAGGGTCAAGGGTTAGGGTTTTTGTTAGGCATAGCGTTGGGGTTAGAAGTAAGGGTTACTGTCAGTGTTAGGGTAGTAGGTAAGGTTACGGTTAGGGTTAGCGGTTTAGAATTAGGGTTAGGGATTAGGTGTCACAGTGATGACTAGGAGATAGGGTTAGAATTATGGGATAGGGGTTGTTCTCAGGAAATGGGTTATGCATTAACGTTAGGATAAGAGGTTAAAGTTAGGCGCACGGTGAGGTTTACGTGTTAAGGGGAGAAATAGGAACAGGGTTGGGTGTTATGTTCAGGGTTAGGGTTATCTGTTAAAGGTATTGTTTATGCTTAGCGCACGGGCACTCTCTGCATTGGGCCGGCGGGGGGAGTTTAGGGGTCTGGGATTGTACCCGGGAACCCACTCTATCATACTCTGGGTATGGGCCCATGGGTTTCATGCATGACGCAGTGGTAGAGCCTCCTTTCACGCATGGCATGGGAGGATTGCAGGCTTTCTAAACTCTAAGAAAGCAAGAAGTCTGAGAATTAGAATTAGGGTTAGTATTCTGGTTAGGGTTAAGGATGAAGTTTAGTGTTAGGGTGAGGGCTTAGGATTAGGGATTAGGGTTAGGGTTAAAGGTTACTCTTAGGTTTAACGGTTACACTTTGGTTTAGGGTTGAGGTTTACGGTTAGGGTTAAGATGAGGGGTTAGGGTTTGGTACAGGGTTAGGGTTAAGTGTTAGGTTTAGGGTTGAAGATTAGGATTAGGGTTAGGATTAAAGGTTAGCGTGAGAGTTAACGCTTGGGGTTAAGGTTAACTGTTAGTGTTTAGGGTTAGGGTTAGTGTTAGGGTTAGTTTTAGGGTTAGAGTTATGTGCTATGGTTTGTGTTAGAGGTTAGGGTTAGGTTTACTGGTCACGGTTAGGGTTACGTTTAGGGGGTAGCATTAGGGTTAGGGTTAGGGTTAAGGGATAGGATTAGGGATAAGTGTTGGGCTTACGGTTAGGGTTTAGTGTTAGGGTTAGCATTAAGGATTAGGGTTAGGGTCAGGGTTAAATGCTTGGGTGCGGGTAATGGTTAGGGTCAGGGTTAAGGTTCACGGATAGGGTTAGTGTTAAGGGTTACGGGTAGGTTTAGGGTTCACGGTTAGAGCTAGCATTAGGGCTTAAGGTTAGGATTAGGCGGTAGGTTAGATTTAGGGTTAGATCTAGGCGTTAGGGTAAGGGCTAGCGTTAGGGTTAAGAGATAGGTTTAGGTTTAATGCTTAGTATTAGGGTTAGGGTTTGGGTTTAAAGTAAGTGTTAGGGGTTAGGTTTAAGGATCCAAGGTTAGGGTTATTTTTAGCTGTAGTGTTAGGGTTAGGGATAAGGGATCCCATTAGCATTAAGGGTCTTCCTTACTGTAGGGTTAAGGGTTAGGCTTAGAGTTAAAGGTTAAGGTTAGGGTCAGTGTTAAGATTTAGGGTGAGGGTTAACGGTTAGGGTAAAGGTTAAGCGTTAGGGTTAGGGATTAGTGATTAGGGTTTTTGGTTAGTGTTAGGGTTAGCGGTTAGGAGTTAGTGTTTTATGAAGGGGTATGGTTAGAATTAGGATTGGGATTAGAGTTAGGGTGAGGTATAGGGGTTAGGTTTATGGGTTACTTTTAGGGTAAAAGGATAGGATTAGGGTTACGGGTTGGGCTTAGGTTTAGGGTTAAAGTTTACTGCTAGGGTTAGGAATAAGGTTCAGGGTTAGCTTTAGGGGTTCTGGTTAGGGTTAGGTGTTAGGTTAGTGTCAGGGTTAGGTCTAGTCGTGAGGGTAAGGTTTAGGGTTAGCTTTAAGAGCTAGGGTTAGGTTTAATGGTTAGGATTAGGATTAGGGTTAAGGTTTAGGGTAAGGCTTAGGGGTTAGGGTGAAGGGTTAGGGTCAAGGGTTAGGGTTTTTGTTAGGCAGAGCGTTGGGGTTAGAAGTAAGGGTTACTGTCAGTGTTAGGGTTGTAGGTAGGGTTACGGTTAGGGTTAGCGGTTTAGAATTAGGGTTAGGGATTAGGTGTCACAGTGATGACTAGGAGATAGGGTTAGAATTATGGGATAGGGGTTGTTCTCAGGAAATGGGTTATGCATTAACGTTAGGATAAGAGGTTAATGTTAGGCGCACGGTGAGGTTTACGTGTTAAGGGGAGAAATAGGAACAGGGTTGGGTGTTATGTTGAGGGTTAGGGTTATCTGTTAAAGGTATTGTTTATGCTTAGCGCACGGGCCCTGTCTGCATTAGGCGGGCG
This sequence comes from Eulemur rufifrons, assembly GCF_041146395.1. Lineage (NCBI taxonomy): Eukaryota > Metazoa > Chordata > Mammalia > Primates > Lemuridae > Eulemur > Eulemur rufifrons. The sequence goes on along the minus strand of NC_090984.1, from coordinate 2,253,566 downwards.
GGGGGAATTTAGGGGGCTGGGATTGTACCCGGGAACCCACTCTATCATACTCTGGGTATGGGCCCGTGGGTTTCATGCAGGACACAGTGGTAGAGCCTCCTTTCACGCATGGCATGGGAGGATTGCAGGCTTTCTAAACTCTAAGAAAGCAAGAAGTCTGAGAATTAGATTTAGGGTTAGGATTCTGGTTAGGGTTAAGGATGAAGTTTAGTGTTAGGGTGAGGGCCTAGGGTTAGTGAATAGGGTTAGGTTTAAAGGCTACTCTTAGGTTTAACGGTTACACTTTGGTTTAGGGTTGAGGTTTACGGTTAGGGTTAAGATTAGGGGTTAGGGTTTTTTTTACAGGGTTAGGGTTAAGTGTTAGGTTTAGGGTTGAAGATTAGGATTAGGGTTAGGATTAAAGGTTAGCGTGAGAGTTAACGGTTAGGGTTAAGGTTAAGAGTTAGGGTTTAGGGTTAGGGTTAGGGTTAGGTTTAGTTTTAGGGTTAGAGTTATGTGCTATGGTTTGTGTTAGAGGTTAGGGTTAGGTTTACTGGTCACAGTTACGGTTACGTTTAGGGGGTAGCATTAGGGTTTGGGTTAGGGTTAAGGGATAGGATTAGGGATAAGTTTTGGGCTTAGGGTTAGGGTTTAGTGTTAAGGTTAGCATTAAGGATTAGGGTTAGGGTCAGGGTTAAATGCTTGGGTGCGGGTAATGGTTAGGGTCAGGGTTAAGGTTCACGGATAGGGTTAGTGTTAAGGGTTACGGGTAGGTTTAGGGTTCAGGGTTAGTGTTAGCATTAGTGCTTAAGGTTAGGATTAGGCGGTAGGTTAGATTTAGGGTTAGATCTAGGCGTTAGGGTAAGGGCTAGCGTTAGGGTTAAGAGATAGGGTTAGGTTTAATGCTTAGGATTAGGGTTAGGGTTTGGGTTTAAAGTAAGTGTTAGGGGTTAGGTTTAAGGATCCAAGGTTAGGTTTATTTTTAGCTGTAGTGTTAGGGTTAGGGATAAGGGATCCCATTAGCATTAAGGGTCTTCCTTACTGTAGGGTTAAGGGTTAGGCTTAGAGTTAAAGGTTAAGTTTAGGGTCAGGGTTAAGATTTAGGGTGAGGGTTAACGGTTAGGGTAAAGGTTAAGCGTTAGGGTTAGGGATTAGTGATTAGGGTTTTTGGTTAGTGTTAGGGTTAGCGGTTAGGAGTTAGTGTTTTATGAAGGGGTATGGTTAGAATTAGGATTGGGGTTAGAGTTAGGGTGAGGTATAGGGGTTAGGTTTAGGGGTTAGTTTTAGGGTAAAAGGATAGGATTAGGGTTACGGGTTGGGCTTAGGTTTAGGGTTAAAGTTTACTGCTGGGGTTAGGGATAGGGCTCAGGGTTAGCTTTAGGGGTTCTGGTTAGGGTTAGGTGTTAGGTTAGTGTCAGGGTTAGGTCTAGTCGTGAGGGTAAGGTTTAGGGTTAGCTTTAAGAGCTAGGGTTAGGTTTAATGGTTAGGACTAGGATTAGGGTTAAGGGTTAGGGTAAGGCTTAGGGGTTAGGGTGAAGGGTTAGGGTCAAGAATTAGGGTTTTTGTTAGGCATAGCGTTGGGGTTAGAAGTAAGGGTTACTGTCAGTGTTAGGGTTGTAGGTAGGGTTACGGTTAGGGTAAGCGGTTTAGAATTAGGGTTAGGGATTAGGTGTCACAGTGATGACTAGGAGATAGGGTTAGAATTATGGGATGGGGTTGTTCTCAGGAAATGGGTTATGCATTAACGTTAGGATAAGAGGTTAAAGTTAGGCGCACGGTGAGGTTTACGTGTTAAGGGGAGAAATAGGAACAGGGTTGGGTGTTATGTTCAGGGTTAGGGTTATCTGTTAAAGGTATTGTTTATGCTTAGCACACGGGCCCTGTCTGCATTAGGCGGGCGGGGGGAGTTTAGGGGGCTGGGATTGTACCCGGGAACCCACTCTATCATACTCTGGGTATGGGCCCGTGGGTTTCATGCAGGACACAGTGGTAGAGCCTCCTTTCACGCATGGCATGGGACGATTGCAGGCTTTCTAAACTCTAAGAAAGCAAGAAGTCTGAGAATTAGATTTAGGGTGAGGATTCTGGTTATGGTTCAGGATGAAGTTTAGTGTTAGGGTGAGGGCTTAGGGTTAGGGAATAGGGTTAGGGTTAAAGGTTACTCTTAGGTTTAACGGTTACACTTTGGTTTAGGGTTGAGGTTTACGGTTAGGGTTAAGATGAGGGGTTAGGGTTTGGTACAGGGTTAGGGTTAAGTGTTAGGTTTAGGGTTGAAGATTAGGATTAGGGTTAGGATTAAAGGTTAGCGTGAGAGTTAATGCTTAGGGTTAAGGTTAAGTGTTAGGGTTTAGGGTTAGGGTTAGGGTTAGTTTTAGGGTTCGAGTTATGTGCTATGGTTTGTGTTAGAGGTTAGGGTTAGGTTTACTGGTCACGGTTAGGGTTACGTTTAGGGGGTAGCATTACGGTTAGGGTTAGGGTTAAGGGATAGGATTAGGGTTAAGTGTTGGGCTTAGGGTTAGGGTTTAGTGTTAAGGTTATCATTAAAGATTAGGGTTAGGGTCAGGGTTAAATGCTTGGGTGCGGGTAATGGTTAGGGTCAGGGTTAAGGTTCACGGATAGGGTTAGTGTTAAGGGTTACGGGTAGGTTTAGGTTTCAGGGTTAGTGTTAGCATTAGGGCTTAAGGTTAGGATTAGGCGGTAGGTTAGATTTAGGGTTAGATCTAGGCGTTAGGGTAAGGGCTAGCGTTAGGGTTAAGAGATAGGTTTAGGTTTAATGCTTAGGATTAGGGTTAGGGTTTGGGGTTAAAGTAAGTGTTAGGGGTTAGGTTTAAGGATCCAAGGTTAGGGTTATTTTTAGCTGTAGTGTTAGGGTTAGGGATAAGGGATCCCATTAGCATTAAGGGTCTTCCTTACTGTAGGGTTAAGGGTTAGGCTTAGAGTTAAAGGTTAATGTTAGGTTCAGGGTTAAGATTTAGGGTGAGGGTTAACGGTTAGTGTAAAGGTTAAGCGTTAGGGTTAGGGATTAGTGATTAGGGTTTTTGGTTAGTGTTAGGGTTAGCGGTTAGGAGTTAGTGTTTTATGAAGGGGTATGGTTAGAATTAGGATTGGGGTTAGAGTTAGGGTGAGGTATAGGGGTTAGGTTTAGGGGTTAGTTTTAGGGTAAAAGGATAGGATTAGGGTTACGGGTTGGGCTTAGGTTTAGGGTTAAAGTTTACTGCTGGGGTTAGGGATAGGGTTCAGGGTTAGCTTTAGGGGTTCTGGTTAGGGTTAAGTGTTAGGTTAGTGTCAGCGTTAGGTCTAGTCATGAGGGTAAGGTTTAGGGTTAGCTTTAAGAGCTAGGGTTAGGTTTAATGGTTAGGATTAGGATTAGGGTTAAGGGTTAGGGTAAGGCTTAGGGGTTAGGGTGAAGGGTTAGGGTCAAGGGTTAGGGTTTTTGTTAGGCAAAGCGTTGGGGTTAGAAGTAAGGGTTACTGTCAGTGTTAGGGTTGTAGGTAGGGTTACGGTTAGGGTTAGCGGTTTAGAATTAGGGTTAGGGATTAGGTGTCACAGTGATGACTAGGAGATAGGGTTAGAATTATGGGATGGGGTTGTTCTCAGGAAATGGGTTATGCATTAACGTTAGGATAAGAGGTTAAAGTTAGGCGCACGGTGAGGTTTACGTGTTAAGGGGAGAAATAGGAACAGGGTTGGGTGTTATGTTCAGGGTTAGGGTTATCTGTTAAAGGTATTGTTTATGCTTAGCACACGGGCCCTCTCTGCATTAGGCGGGCGGGGGGAGTTTAGGGGGCTGGGATTGTACCCGGGAACCCACTCTATCATACTCTGGGTATGGGCCCGTGGGTTTCATGCAGGACACAGTGGTAGAGCCTCCTTTCATGCATGGCATGGGAGGATTGCAGGCTTTCTAAACTCTAAGAAAGCAAGAAGTCTGAGAATTAGATTTAGGGTTAGGATTCTAGTTATGGTTCAGGATGAAGTTTAGTGTTAGGGTGAGGGCTTAGGGTTAGGGAATAGGGTTAGGGTTTTTTTTTTTTTTTATTATATATATATATTTTTTCAATTTAGTTTTACAGAATCAAAGAGTCTAACAGTATATCTTGTTAGATACAGTATGTCCTCATAATGTATACATTATTTCTTGTACAATGATATGAAATAATATGGGAAATATTCATGATAAATTATTAAGTGAACAGTGCAAGTTAAAAACAATAGTTTCATATTTTTTTTTCCCCACCCCCCCTTTCCCGAGTCAGCACCTTCAAGTGTTACCACTCCCCAAACGGTGTGGAATGCACTCGTCGTGTAGGCATACCCCCATCCCCTCCCCCACCCCCCACCTCAGTCTGATGTCCAATTGGTGTCATTCCCAGATTTGTATTTAGGTGATGATCAGGGAAACCAATTTTCTGGTGAGTACATGTGATGCTTGTTTTTCCATTCTTGGGATACTTCACTTAATATAATGGGTTCCAACTCTCTCCAGGAGAACCACAGAGATGTCGTATCTTCATCATTCCTTATAGCTGAGTAATATTCCATGGTATACATATACCACAGCTTACTAATCCAATCATGTATTGATGGGCATTTGGGTTGTTTCCACATCTTTGCTATTGTGAATTGTGCTGCTATAAACATTTGGGTACACGTGCCTTTGTTATAGAATGACCTTTTTTCCTTTGGGTATATGCCCAGTAATGGGATTGCTGGGTCAAATGGCAGGTCTACTTGAATCTGTTTAAGATACCTCCATAATGCTTTCCACAGGGGTTGCACTAGTTTGCAGTCCCACCAGCAGTGTATTAGTGTTCCTGTCTCTCCACACCCACGCCAACATGTGTTGTTTTGGGTTTTTTTGATAAAGGCCATTCTCACTGGGGTTAAGTGATATCTCATTGTGGTTTTGATTTGCATTTCCCTGATGATTAGAGATGTTGAACACTTTTTCATATGTTTGTTAGCCATTTTTATATCTTCTTTTGAAAAATTTCTATTCATGTCCTTTGCCCACTTTTTGATAGGGTTGCTTGATTTTTTCTTGCTGATTTTCCTGAGTTCTAAATAGATTCTTGTTATCAGTCCTTTATCTGATGTGTAGTATGCAAAAATTTTTTCCCATTCTGTAGGTGATCTGTTTATTCTCTGGACTGTTTCTTTGGCTGTGCAGAAGCTTTTTAGTTTAATCATGTCCCATTCATTTATTTTTGTTGCTGCTGTGATTGCCTTGGGGGTCTTCTTCATAAATTCTCTGCCTAGGCCAATGTCTGTAAGAGTCTTTCCTACATTTTCTTCTAGAATTCTGATTGTATCACGCCTAAGGTTTAAGTCTGTTATCCACCGTGATTTGATTTTTGTGAGAGGTGAAAGCTGTGGGTCCTGTTTCAGTCTTCTGCAAGTGGCTAACCAATTCTCCCAGCACCATTTGTTGAATAGGGATTCTTGTCCCCGGAGTATATTCTTTCCCGCTTTGTCAAAAATTAGGTGACTATATGAGGATGGTTCTATATTTGGATTTTCTGTTGTGTTCCACTGGTCTGTGTCCCTGCACTTGTGCCAATACCAGGCTGTTTTAAGAACCACGGCCTTGTAGTATAGTTTGAGGTCTGGCAAATTAATACCTCCCATTTTGTTTTTATTGCTTAAAATTGCTTTTGCTATACGGGGTCTTCTTTGATTCCATACAAATTGTATAATTATTTTCTCTATGTCTGTAAAGAATGATGTTGGTAATTTAATAGGGATTGCATTGAATTTGTAGATCACTTTGGGTAGTATAGACATTTTAACAATGTTGATTCTTCCGATCCACGAGCATGGTATATTTTTCCATCTATTTGCAAGTTCTGCTATTTCTTTTCTCAGTGTTTCATAGTTTTCCTTATAGAGGTCCTTTACCTCTTTAGTTAGATATATACCTAGATATTTTATTTTCTTTGTTGCTATTTTGAAGGGTATTGAGTCTTTAATTTGGTTTTCCGATTGACTGTTATTGGCATATATAAATGCCTCTGATTTGTGTATATTAATTTTGTAGCCTGAGACTTTGCTGTATTCGTTAATCAATTCCAGGAGTCTCTTGGTTGAATCCTGGGGGTTTTCCAGATATAACATCATATCATCAGCAAAAAGTGAGAGTTTGATCTCTTCCTTCCCTATTTGGACTCCCTTGATTTTGCTCTCTTGCCTGATAGCTCTCGCAAGGACTTCCAATACTATGTTGAAAAGTAACGGAGACAATGGGCAGCCCTGTCTGGTTCCAGTTCTAAGTGGGAGTGCTTTCAGTTTTTCCCCATTCAGTATGATGTTGGCTGTGGGTTTGTCATATATGGCTTGTATCATTTTTAGGTAGGTTCCATCAATGCCTATTTTGTTAAGCGTTTTTATCATAAAAGGGTGTTGAATTTTGTCAAATGCTTTTTCTGCATCTAATGAGAGTATCATATGATTTTTGTTTTTGCTTCTATTTATGTGGTGAATTACATTTATAGATTTACGTATGTTGAACCACCCCTGCATCTCGGGGATGAAGCCCACTTGGTCGTGGTGGATTACTTTTTTGATAAGTACTTGGATTCGATTTGCTAGTATTTTATTGAAAATTTTTGCATCTATATTCATGAGGGAAATTGGTCTGTAGTTCTCTATTTTTGTTGAGTCCTTTCCAGGCTTTGGTATTAATGTTATATTGGCTTGGTAGAACGTGTTGGGGAGAACTCCATCCTTCTCAATATTGGAGAATAGTTTATGTAGGATGGGCACCAGTTCTTCTTTGTATGTATGGTAAAATTCAGGTGTGAACCCATCTGGACCAGGGCTTTTCTTTTTGGGAAGGTTTTTTATTGCTGTTTCGATTTCAGTTCTTGATATTGGTCTGTTCAGGTACTCTATTTCTTCCTGGTTGAGCCTGGGAAGACTATGTGTCTCTAAAAATTTGTCCATTTCCTCCACGTTCTCCAGTTTGTGTGCATAAAGATTTTTGTAGAATTCATAGATGATATCTTGTATCTCTGTAGCATCGGTTGTGATTTCTCCTTTCATGTTCCTAATGGAAGTTATTAGAGATTTTACTTTTGTGCTCTTGGTTAGTCTAGCCAGAGGTGTGTCTATTTTGTTTATCTTTTCAAAGAACCAACTTTTTGTTTTATTAATTTCCCTTATAGTTTCTTTGTTGTCCTTTTCATTTAGTTCTGATTTGATCTTAGTAATTTCTCGCCTTCTGCTGGGTTTGGGATCGTTCTGTTCTTCTTTCTCCAGCTCTTTGAGTCTATTCGTTAGGTTGTCTATTTGCATGTTTTCTGTCTTTTTGATATAGGCATTTATGGATATGAATTTTCCTCTCAGGACTGCTTTAGCTGCATCCCATAGATTTTGATAAGTTGTATCTCCATTGTCATTTAATTCAAAGAAATTTTTGATTTCCATCTTGATTTCTTCTTTTATAGAATAATTATTCAGGAGAAGGTTATTTAGCTTCCATGACTTTGAGTAAGAGTGAGGGTTTCTGTTTGTGATCATTGTTACTTTTATTCCACTGTGATCTGAGAAGATGCATGGTATAATTTCTATTTTTTTGAATTTTTGAAGACATGATTTATGTCCTAGGACATGGTCAATCTTAGAGAATGTCCTGTGAGCTGATGAGAAGAATGTATATTCTGTGGACTTTGGGTAGAATGTCCTATAGATGTCAGCCATGCCCATTTGTTCTAGCATTCTATTGAGGTCCATTATGTCTTTGTTTATTTTCTGTTTAGAGGATCTGTCCTGTACTGTCAGTGGGGTGTTAAAGTCTCCAGCTATTACAGTATTATTATCTATCATCTGGTTCAGATCTAGTAGGGTTTGCTTTATGAATCTAGGTGCACCTAGGTTGGGTGCATATATATTGAGTATAGTCATGGCTTCTTGTTGAATTGTGCCCTTGACCAGTATGTAGTAGCCATTTTTGTCTTTTATTATTTTTGTTGGTTTGAAAGTTAAGTTATTGGAAATTAAGATTGCCACACCAGCTTTCTTTTCGTTACCGTTTGCTTGAAATACCGATTTCCATCCTTTTACTTTCAGTCTAAATGCATCTTTGCTCGTTAGGTGGGTTTCTTGGAGACAGCAGATACTTGGCTTGTGCTTTTTTATCCATTGGGACAGTCTATGTCTCTTGAGCGGGGAATTCAAGCCATTCACATTTATTGAGAAGACTGATAAGTGAGACGGTTTTTTGTTCAGCTTGTTGGGTAGAACTTCATTGCAATGTTTTCTCTCCTGAGCCATTGTGGTATCTGGAATTTGATCTTTAGCTCTTGAGTAGTTTTACATTCGTGGATCTTTCTTGTGCTGGTCCGTGTGTAACTCTCTTTTGAGTACTTCTTGCAGGGCTGGTCTTGTCTTGGTGAATTCCCTCAACCTTTGTTTATCTGAGAATGTCTTGATTTCTCCTTCGTATAGAAAACTTAGCTTAGCTGGGTACAAGATTCTAGGCTGGGCATTATTCTGTTTCAGAAGCGTGAAAATGGGGCCCCAAGCTCTTCTTGCTTGTAAGGTTTCAGCTGAGAAATCTGGCGTAATTCTGATGGGTTTTCCTTTGTAAGTTACCTGTTTCTTTCTCCTTACAGCTCGGAGAAGGGACTCTTTAGTGGATATTTTGGTCAGCCTGATGACTACGTGGCGTGGTGTTTTCCTATTTGCTATGAATCTCCCAGGGGTCCTTTGAGCTTCTTGAATCTGTATGTCTAGAGTATTGGCAAGGCCTGGAAAATTTTCCTCGATTATGTCTTCAAATAGCTTGTCCAACCCTTGCTTATTGTCTTCTTCACCCTCAGGGATGCCAATAACTCTCAAGTTAGGTTTCTTCACATAATCCCACATTTCTTGAAGACTCAGATCATTTCTCTTACTTTTTTGATCTATCTCTGTGACTGACTTATTTAGTTGAAAGGAGTTATCTTCAATTTCTGAAATTCTTTCCTCTGTTTGATCTACCCTGCTTTTGAGACTTTCCACAGTGTTTTGTAGCTCTCTGAGTGAATTCTTCATTTCTAGGAGTTCAGTTTGGTTTTTCTTCAATATTTCAATTTCTTTAGTGAATTTTTCCTCCAAACCCTGAATTTTTTTTGCATTTTCCTTGTGTTGTCTGTCCATTGATTCTTGTATATTATTTAGCTTGTTTATGATCCATAATTGGAATTCTTCCTGTGACATGTTGGTGTTTTGAGTCTGGTTTGTGTCAAATGGTTGAGAGCCGGTATTTCCCTTTGGGGGTGAGCTTTCTGTTTGATTCTTTGTGCTTCCTGTGTTTTTTCGCTGGGCCCTTCCCATCTAGATTAATCGTTGGATCTTTACTTATAGATTTAGTCTGGTTAACAGCACTCTCTGTGCTCTATTCTTAGGCTGTGGAGTAGTCTAGGTATATTGCTTCCTTTGGCAAGAGGGGAAGACTGTTGTGAATTGTTTAGAAATTTTTCTATTTCAGTTGGGGGACTGCTTCTGATGGGTCCAATCCTAGAGGATTGGAGTGATCCAAGACTGCTTTGGTGAGTTAGGACACTGTGTTGTAGTCTTTCAGAGGGCAGGCAGGGTCCACACTAGTAGTGGGCCAAAATTCTCTTTGTTTGTTTGTTTCCCTTTGGTTCTTCCTCTATAGGGGTGGTTTCTGTCTCTATCTGCAGGAAAAATACTAGTTGTGGGGAGTGGATGGTGCCCTCACTCGCTCAGCGCCCCATTTGCCGCAACTCCCACAGGCAAAAGTCTGCCTTGGCCCAATGTCCCCAGGGACCAGGCTCCACACTCTCGCTTCTGGAGAAGTAGTCAATGTTTAGACGTGGGTGGGGACCCTATATAAGGTCTGTGGACCTGGGGAGGGGGCCGTCCAGGGAGCCTCTTGGGACCCTATTGCTCCGCAGTGACTTGGCTGTGGGCCCCAAGGTGGCTATTGCGCGCCCGTAGATCGCCGGCGTTGGGAGTGACTACTCAGGTTCCGGTATGTACCAGAGCCAGGGGCCTGGCCCGTTCCCAAGCTCAGCGTGGGTTCCCAGTTAGAAGGCAAAAAGAGAGAAGAAATAAGGAAAAAGAAAAAAGAAAAGAAAAGAAAAGAAAAGAAAAAAAAAGAAGTGAAAAGAAAGAACAGAAGGAGAAGAAAAGGAAAGAGAAAAGAAAAGGAGAAGAGAAGAGGAAAAAAAGAAAAAAAAATAAATAAATAAAAAATAAAAAAATAAAGAAAAAATAAAAATAAAAAAAAAACAAAGACAAAAACAAAAACTAAACTAACAAATAACACAAAGAGACCTAATCCAGAAACAGCGAAAACACAAACACAAAAGAACAAAAACAGAGCTACACAGCACCTCAGCGCATCGCTAACCGAAGGGATACACAATTCTGAAGTATACAGTTCAGCGGCTCAATGATCGTGTTTTTGCGCCTTAGCGCAGCTCCGCCCCTTCACGCCCGCTCCATTGGTTCCGGAGCAGCAACTCAGTGTTTATTTTACATCTTAGCGCAGCTCCGCCCCTTCACGCCCGCTCCGTTGGTTCCAGAGCGGCAACTCAGTGTTTATTTTAAGTCTTAGCGCAGCTCCGCCCCTTCACGCCCGCTCCGTTGGTTCCGGAGCGGCAACTCAGTGTTTATTTTAAGTCTTAGCTCAGCTCCGCCCCTTCACGCCGAGTGCCGCCGGCGGAGATGGCGCGGGCCCAGAGACCAGCGGGGGGCGCCGGGGAGAGAGAGCTGCTGGGCACCTTATGGCTCCCGAGCGGTTCCGACTTTGCTTTCAAGATGGCGCCCGCAGCGCTCCGGGGTCGGAGGGGGACCGGCTCCCCGGCAGGCAGAGACCAGGGACCGCCGCTGCCGGGGGGTTTGGCGGGCAAAGCCGCCGGGGGCCACCGGCTGAAGAACCACCGACAAAAGTAGCGCAGAGGTACAGCGCAATTCGCTGATCGGGGATTGATCGTGCCCCTCCCCCCTGGCACAGGTCCGTCCCTTCTCGCTAAGGACTGTCTCAGCCGAGACTTCCCAGGTTCCAAGCTATTCTCCCGAAAAAGCCTCCTGTCTGCAATGCCCTACGTCTCGCTCGGAGATTCTGCTCTGGCTTGCGAGGGGGTCTCCAAGCAATTGGGGGTGGAGGTCAGTGAGGAGCGCAAGCCGCTTGGGGGCGGGCGCAGCCGCCTGCGCTCCGCTGGCTACTGTCTGTTCCGCGCCTTCCGCAGAGTTCCGCGATCTTAATTTCTGTTCACCTCAGACCTCACTTGCTCTGTTTGTCCCACGCTGATTCTCCGTGGATTCACACCGCTGTTCCTGCGTGGGAGCAGTCCTCTAGCGTTGTGGCAGGTCCGGATCCACGGTTCGTCGCCGGAGCGCAGATCCGAGCAGTCACCGCCACTCCGCCATTTTCCCTCTCCCAGGGTTAGGGTTAAATGTTACTCTTAGGTTTAATGGTTACACTTTGGTTTAGGGTTGAGGTTTACGGTTAGGGTTAAGATGAGGGGTTAGGGTTTGGTACAGGGTTAGGGTTAAGTGTTAGGTTTAGGGTTGAAGATTAGGATTAGGGTTAGGATTAAAGGTTAGCGTGAGAGTTAACGCTTAGGGTTAAGGTTAAGAGTTAGGGTTTAGGGTTAGGGTTAGGGTTAGATTTAGGGTTCGAGTTATGTGCTATGGTTTGCGTTAGAGGTTAGGGTTAGGTTTACCGGTCATGGTTAGGGTTACGTTTAGGGGTTAGCATTAGGGTTAGGGTTAGGGTTAGGGTTAAGGGATAGGATTAGGGTTAAGTGTTGGGCTTAGGGTTAGGGTTTAGTGTTAAGGTTAGCATTAAGGATTAGGGTTAGGGTCAGGGTTAAATGCTTGGGTGCGGGTAATGGTTAGGGTCAGGGTTAAGGTTCACGGATAGGGTTAGTGTTAAGGGTTACGGGTAGGTTTAGGGTTCAGGGTTAGTGTTAGCATTAGGGCTTAAGGTTAGGATTAGGCGGTAGGTTAGATTTAGGGTTAGATCTAGGCGTTAGGGTAAGGGCTAGCGTTAGGGTTAAGAGATAGGGTTAGGTTTAATGCTTAGGATTAGGGTTAGGGTTTGGGGTTAAAGTAAGTGTTAGGGGTTAGGTTTAAGGATCCAAGGTTATGGTTATTTTTAGGTGTCTTGTTAGGGTTAGGGATAAGGGATCGCATTAGCATTAAGCGTCTTCCTTACTGTAGGGTTCAGGGTTAGGCTTAGAGTTAAAGGTTAAGGTTAGGGTCAGTGATAAGATTTAGGGTGAGGGTTAAGGGTTAGGGTAAAAGTTAAGCGTTAGGGTTAGGGATTAGTGATTAGGGTTTTTGGTTAGTGTTAGGGTTAGCGGTTAGGAGTTAGTGTTTTATGAAGGGTTATGGTTAGAATTTGGATTGGGGTTAGAGTTAGGGTGAGGTATAGGGGTTAGGTTAAGGGGTTACTTTTAGGGTAAAAGGATAGGATTAGGGTTACGGGTTGGGCTTAGGTTTAGGGTTAAAGTTTACTGCTGGGGTTAGGGATAGGGTTCAGGGTTAGCTTTAGGGGTTCTGGTTAGGGTTAGGTGTTAGGTTAGTATCAGGGTTAGGTCTAGTCGTGAGGGTAAGGTTTAGGGTTAGCTTTAAGAGCTAGGGTTAGGTTTAATGGTTAGGACTAGGATTAGGGTTAAGGGTTAGGGTAAGGCTTAGGGGTTAGGGTGAAGGGTTAGGGTCAAGGGTTAGGGTTTTTGTTAGGCATAGCGTTGGGGTTAGAAGTAAGGGTTACTGTCAGTGTTAGGGTTGTAGGTAGGGTTCCGGTTAGGGTTAGCGGTTTAGAATTAGGGTTAGGGATTAGGTGTCACAGTGATGACTAGGAGATAGGGTTAGAATTATGGGATAGGGGTTGTTCTCAGGGAATGGGTTATGCATTAACGTTAGGATAAGAGGTTAAAGTTAGGCGCACGGTGAGGTTTACGTGTTAAGGGGAGAAATAGGAACAGGGTTGGGTGTTATGTTCAGGGTTAGGGTTATCTGTCAAAGGTATTGTTTATGCTTAGCGCACGGGCCCTGTCTGCATTAGGCGGGCGGGGGGAGTTTAGGGGGCTGGGATTGTACCCGGGAACCCACTCTATCATACTCTGGGTATGGGCCCGTGGGTTTCATGCAGGACACAGTGGTAGAGCCTCCTTTCATGCATGGCATGGGAGGATTGCAGGCTTTCTAAACTCTAAGAAAGCAAGAAGTCTGAGAATTAGATTTAGGGTTAGGATTCTGGTTAGGGTTAAGGATGAAGTTTAGTGTTAGGGTGAGGGCTTAGGGTTAAGGAATAGGGTTAGGGTTAAAGTTACTCTTAGGTTTAACGGTTACACTTTTGTTTAGGGTTGAGGTTTACAGTTAGGGTTAAGATGAGGGGTTAGGGTTTGGTACAGGGTTAGGGTTAAGTGTTGGGTTTAGGGTTGAAGATTAGGATTAGGGTTAGGATTAAAGGTTAGTGTGAGAGTTAACGCTTAGGGTTAAGGTTAAGTGTTAGGGTTTAGGGTTAGGGTTAGGGTTAGTTTTAGGGTTAGAGTTATGTGCTATGGTTTGTGTTAGAGGTTAGGGTTAGGTTTACTGGTCATGGTTAGGGTTACGTTTAGGGGTTAGCATTAGGGTTAGGGTTAGGGTTAGGGTTAAGGGATAGGATTAGGGTTAAGTGTTGGCCTTAGGGTTAGGGTTTAGTGTTAAGGTTAGTATTAAGGATTAGTGTTAGGGTCAGGGTTAAATGCTTGGGTGCGGGTAATGGTTAGGGTCAGGGTTTAGGTTCACGGATAGGGTTAGTGTTAAGGGTTACGGGTAGGTTTAGGGTTCAGGGTTAGTGTTAGCATTAGGGCTTAAGGTTAGGATTAGGCGGTAGGTTAGATTTAGGGTTAGATCTAGGCGTTAGGGTAAGGGCTAGCGTTAGGGTTAAGGGATAGTGTTAGGTTTAATGCTTAGGATTAGAGTTAGGGTTTGGGGTTAAAGTAAGTGTTAGGGGTTAGGTTTAAGGATCCAAGGTTAGGGTTATTTTTAGCTGTAGTGTTAGGGTTAGGGATAAGGGATCCCATTAGCATTAAGGGTCTTCCTTACTGTAGAGTTAAGGGTTAGGCTTAGAGTTAAAGGTTAAGGTTAGGGTCAGGGTTAAGATTTAGGGTGAGGGTTAACGGTTAGGGTAAAGGTTAAGCGTTAGGGTTAGGGATTAGTGATTAGGGTTTTTGGTTAGTGTTAGGGTTAGCGGTTAGGAGTTAGTGTTTTATGAAGGGGTATGGTTAGAATTAGGACTGGGGTTAGAGTTAGGGTGAGGTATAGGGGTTAGGTTTAGGGGTTAGTTTTACGGTAAAAGGATAGGATTAGGGTTACGGGTTGGGCTTAGGTTTAGGGTTAAAGTTTACTGCTGGGGTTAGGGATAAGGTTCAGGGTTAGCTTTAGGGGTTCTGGTTAGGGTTAGGTGTTAGGTTAGTGTCAGGGTTAGGTCGAGACGTGAGGGTAAGGTTTAGGGTTAGCTTTAAGAGCTAGGGTTAGGTTTAATGGTTAGGATTAGGATTAGGGTTAAGGGTTAGGGTAAGGCTTAGGGGTTAGGGTGAAGGTTTAGGGTCAAGGGTTAGGGTTTTTGTTAGGCAAAGCGTTGGGGTTAGAAGTAAGGGTTACTGTCAGTGTTAGGGTTGTAGGTAGGGTTACGGTTAGGGTTAGCGGTTTAGAATTAGGGTTAGGGATTAGGTGTCACAGTGATGACTAGGAGATAGGGTTAGAATTATGGGATGGGGTTGTTCTCAGGAAATGGGTTATGCATTAACGTTAGGATAAGAGGTTAAAGTTAGGCGCACGGTGAGGTTTACGTGTTAAGGGGAGAAATAGGAACAGGGTTGGGTGTTATGTTCAGGGTTAGGGTTATCTGTTAAAGGTATTGTTTATGTTTAGCGCACGGGCCCTGTCTGCATTAGGCGGGCAGGGGGGAGTTTAGGGGGCTGGGATTGTACCCGGGAACCCACTCTTTCATACTCTAGGTATGGGCCCGTGGGTTTCATGCAGGACACAGTGGTAGAGCCTCCTTTCACGCATGGCATGGGAGGATTGCAGGCTTTCTAAACTCTAAGAAAGCAAGAAGTCTGAGAATTAGATTTAGGGTTAGGATTCTGGTTAGGGTTAAGGACGAAGTTTAGTGTTAGGGTGAGGGCTTAGGGTTAGGGAATAGGGTTAGGGTTAAAGGTTACTCTTAGGTTTAACGGTTACACTTTTGTTTAGGGTTGAGGTTTACGGTTAGGGTTAAGATGAGGGGTTAGTGTTTGGTACAGGGTTAGGGTTAAGTGTTGGGTTTAGGGTTGAAGATTAGGATTAGGGTTAGGATTAAAGGTTAGCGTGAGAGTTAACGCTTAGGGTTAAGGTTAAGAGTTAGGGTTTAGGGTTAGGGTTAGGGTTAGTTTTAGGGTTAGAGTTATGTGCTATGGTTTGTGTTAGAGGTTAGGGTTAGGTTTACTGGTCACGGTTAGGGTTACGTTTTGGGGGTAGCATTAGGGTTAGGGTTAGTGATAAGGGATAGGATTAGGGATAAGTTTTGGGCTTAGGGTTAGGGTTTAGTGTTAGTGTTAGGATTAAGGATTAGGGTTATGGTCATGGTTAAATGCTTGGGTGCGGGTAATGGTTAGGATCAGGGTTAAGGTTCACGGATAGGGTTAGTGTTAAGGGTTACGGCTAGGTTTATGGTTCAGGGTTAGTGTTAGCATTAGTGCTTAAGGTTAGGATTAGGCGGTAGGTTAGATTTAGGGTTAGATCTAGGCGTTAGGGTAAGGGCTAGCGTTAGGGTTAAGAGATAGGTTTAGGTTTAATGCTTAGGATTAGGGTTAGGGTTTGGGGTTAAAGTAAGTGTTAGGAGTTAGGTTTAAGGATCCAAGGTTAGGGTTATTTTTAGCTGTAGTGTTAGGGTTAGGGATAAGGGATCCCATTAGCATTAAGGGTGTTCCTTACTGTAGGGTTAAGGGTTAGGCTTAGAGTTAAAGGTTAAGGTTAGTGTCAGTGTTAAGATTTAGGGTGAGGGTTAACGGTTAGGGTAAAGGTTAAGCGTTAGGGTTAGGGCTTAGTGATTAGGGTTTTTGGTTAGTGTTAGGGTTAGCGGTTAGGAGTTAGTGTTTTATGAAGGGGTATGGTTAGAATTACGATTGGGTTTAGAGTTAGGGTGAGGTATAGGGGTAAGGTTTAGGGGTTAGTTTTAGGGTAAAAGGATAGGATTAGGGTTACGGGTTGGGCTTAGGTTTAGGGTTAAAGTTTACTGCTAGGGTTAGGGATAGGGTTCAGGGTTAGCTTTAGGGGTTCTGGTTAGGGTTAGGTGTTAGGTTAGTGTCAGGGCTAGGTCTAGTCGTGAGGGTAAGGTTTAGGGTTAGCTTTAAGAGCTAGGGTTAGGTTTAATGGTTAGGATTAGGATTAGGGTTAAGGGTTAGGGTAAGGCTTAGGGGTTAGGGTGAAGGGTTAGGGTCCAGGGTTAGGGTTTTTGTTAGGCATAGCGTTGAGGTGAGAAGTAAGGGTTACTGTCAGTGTTAGGGTTGTAGGTAGGGTTCCGGTTAGGGTTAGCGGTTTAGAATTAGGGTTAGGGATTAGGTGTCACAGTCATGACTAGTAGATAGGGTTAGAATTATGGGATCGGGTTGTTCTCAGGAAATGGGTTATGCATTAACGTTAGGATAAGAGGTTAAAGTTAGGCGCACGGTGAGGTTTACGTGTTAAGGAGAGAAATAGGAACAGGGTTCGGTGTTATGTTCAGGGTAAGGGTTATCTGTTAAAGGTATTGTTTATGCTTAGCGCACGGGCCCTGTCTGCATTAGGCGGGCGGAGGAGTTTAGGGGGCTGGGATTGTACCCGGGAACCCACTCTTTCATACTCTAGGTATGGGCCCGTGGGTTTCATGCAGGACACAGTGGTAGAGCCTCCTTTCACGCATGGCATGGGAGGATTGCAGGCTTTCTAAACTGTAAGAAAGCAAGAAGTCTGAGAATTAGATTTAGGGTGAGGATTCTGGTTAGGGATAAGGATGAAGTTTAGTGTTAGGGTCAGGGCTTAGGGTTAGGGAATAGGGTTAGGGTTAAAGGTTACTCTTAGGTTTAACGGTTACACTTTGGTTTAGGGTTGAGGTTTACGGTTAGGGTTAAGATGAGGGGTTAGGGTTTGGTACAGGGTTAGGGTTAAGTGTTGGGTTTAGGGTTTAAGATTAGGATTAGGGTTAGGATTAAAGGTTAGTGTGAGAGTTAACGCTTAGGGTTAAGGTTAAGAGTTAGGGTTTAGGGTTAGGGTTAGGGTTAGTTTTAGGGTTAGAGTTATGTGCTATGGTTTGTGTTAGAGGTTAGGGTTAGGTTTACTGGTCATGGTTAGGGTTACGTTTAGGGGTTAGCATTAGGGTTAGGGTTAGGGTTAGGGTTAAGGGATAGGATTAGGGTTAAGTGTTGGCCTTAGGGTTAGGGTTTAGTGTTAAGGTTAACATTAAGGGTTAGGGTTAGGGTCAGGGTTAAATGCTTGGGTGCGGGTAATGGTTAGGGTCAGGGTTAAGGTTCACGGATACGGTTAGTGTTAAGGGTTACGGGTAGGTTTAGGGTTCAGGGTTAGTGTTAGCATTAGGGCTTAAGGTTAGGATTAGGCGGTAGGTTAGATTTAGGGTTAGATCTAGGCGTTAGGGTAAGGGCTAGCGTTAGGGTTAAGCGATAGGGTTAGGTTTAATGCTTAGGATCAGGGTTAGGGTTTGGGGTTAAAGTAAGTGTTCGGGGTTAGGTATAAGGATCCAAGGTTAGGGTTATTTTTAGCTGTAGTGTTAGGGTTAGGGATAAGGGATCCCATTAGCATTAAGGGTCTTCCTTACTGTAGGGTTAAGGGTTAGGCTTAGAGTTAAAGGTTAAGGTTAGGGTCAGGGTTAAGATTTAGGGTGAGGGTTAGCGGTTAGGGTAAAGGTTAAGCGTTAGGGTCAGGGATTAGTGATTAGGGTTTTTGGTTAGTGTTAGGGTTAGCGGTTAGGAGTTAGTGTTTTATGAAGGGGTATGGTTAGAATTAGGACTGGGGTTAGAGTTAGGGTGAGGTATAGGGGTTAGGTTTAGGGGTTAGTTTTACGGTAAAAGGACAGGATTAGGGTTACGGGTTGGGCTTAGGTTTAGGGTTAAAGTTTACTGCTGGGGTTAGGGATAGGGTTCAGGGTTAGCTTTAGGGGTTCTGGTTAGGGTTAGGTGTTAGGTTAGTGTCAGGGTTAGGTCTAGTCGTGAGGGTAATGTTTAGGGTTAGCTTTAAGAGCTAGGGTTAGGTTTAATGGTTAGGATTAGGATTAGGGTTAAGGCTTAGGGTAAGGCTTAGGGGTTAGGGTGAAGGGTTAGGGTCCAGGGTTAGGGTTTTTGTTAGGCAAAGCGTTGGGGTTAGAAGTAAGGGTTACTGTCAGTGTTAGGGTTGTAGGTAGGGTTACGGTTAGGGTTAGCGGTTTAGAATTAGGGTTAGGGATTAGGTGTCACAGTGATGACTAGGAGATAGGGTTAGAATTATGGGATGGGGTTGTTCTCAGGGAATGGGTTATGCATTAACGTTAGGATAAGAGGTTAAAGTTAGGCGCACGGTGAGGTTTACGTGTTAAGGGGAGAAATAGGAACAGGGTTGGGTGTTATGTTCAGGGTTAGGGTTATCTGTTAAAGGTATTGTTTATGCTTAGCGCACGGGCCCTGTCTGCATTAGGCGGGCAGGAGGGAGATTAGGGGGCTGGGATTGTACCCGGAAACCCACTCTTTCATACTCTAGGTATGGGCCCGTGGGTTTCATGCAGGACACAGTGGTAGAGCCTCCTTTCACGCATGGCATGGGAGGATTGCAGGCTTTCTAAACTGTAAGAAAGCAAGAAGTCTGAGAATTAGATTTAGGGTGAGGATTCTGGTTAGGGATAAGGATGAAGTTTAGTGTTAGGGTCAGGGCTTAGGGTTAGGGAATAGGGTTAGGGTTAAAGGTTACTCTTAGGTTTAACGGTTACACTTTGGTTTAGGGTTGAGGTTTACGGTTAGGGTTAAGATGAGGGGTTAGGGTTTGGTACAGGGTTAGGGTTAAGTGTTAGGTTTAGGGTTGAAGATTAGGATTAGGGTTAGGATTTAAGGTTAGCGTGAGAGTTAAGGCTTAGGGTCAAGGTTAAGAGTTAGGGTTTAGGGTTAGGGTTAGGGTTAGGGTTAGTTTTAGGGTTAGAGTTATGTGCTATGGTTTGTGTTAGAGGTTAGGCTTAGGTTTACTGGTCACGGTTAGGGTTACGTTTAGGGGGTAGCATTATGGTTAGGGTTAGGGTTAAGGGATAGGATTAGGGATAAGTTTTGGGCTTAGGGTTAGGGTTTAGTGTTAGGGTTAGCATTAAGGATTAGGGTTATGGTCATGGTTAAATGCTTGGGTGCGGGTAATGGTTAGGGTCAGAGTTAAGGTTCACGGATAGGGTTAGTGTTAAGGGTTACGGCTAGGTTTAGGGTTCAGGGTTAGTGTTAGCATTAGTGCTTAAGGTTAGGATTAGGCGGTAGGTTAGATTTAGGGTTAGATCTAGGCGATAGGGTAAGGGCTAGCGTTAGGGTTAAGAGATAGGTTTAGGTTTAATGCTTAGGATTAGGGTTACGGTTTGGGGTTAAAGTAAGTGTTAGGGATTAGGTTTAAGGATCCAAGGTTAGGGTTATTTTTAGCTGTAGTGTTAGGGTTAGGGATAAGGGATCCCATTAGCATTAAGGGTCTTCCTTACTGTAGGGTTAAGGGTTAGGCTTAGAGTTAAAGGTTAAGGTTAGGGTCAGGGTTA
This sequence comes from Eulemur rufifrons, assembly GCF_041146395.1. NCBI lineage: Eukaryota > Metazoa > Chordata > Mammalia > Primates > Lemuridae > Eulemur > Eulemur rufifrons. Next base: position 2,233,861 of record NC_090984.1, on the reverse strand, counting down.
AGAATTAGGGTGAGGGTTAACGGTTAGGGTAAAGTTTAAGCGTTAGGGTTAGGGATTAGTGATTAGTGTTTTTGGTTAGTGTTAGGGTTAGCGGTTAGAGTTAGTGTTTTATGAAGGGTTATGGTTAGAATTACGATTGGGGTTAGAGTTAGGGTGAGGTATAGGGGTTAGGTTTAGGGGTTAGTTTTAGGGTAAAAGGATAAGATTAGAGTTACGGGTTGGGCTTAGGTTTAGGGTTAAAGTTTACTGCTAGGGTTAGGGATAGGGTTCAGGGTTAGCTTTAGGGGTTCTGGTTAGGGTTAGGTGTTAGGTTAGTGTCAGGGCTAGGTCTAGTCGTGAGGGTAAGGTTTAGGGTTAGCTTTAAGAGCTAGGGTTAGGTTTAATGGTTAGGATTAGGATTAGGGTTAAGGGTTAGGGTAAGGCTTAGGGGTTAGGGTGAAGGGTTAGGGTCCAGGGTTAGGGTTTTTGTTAGGCATAGCGTTGGGGTTAGAAGTAAGGGTTACTGTCAGTGTTAGGGTTGTAGGTAGGGTTACGGTTAGGGTTAGCGGTTTAGAATTAGGGTTAGGGATTAGGTGTCACAGTGATGACTAGGAGATAGGGTTAGAATTATGGGATAGGGGTTGTTCTCAGGAAATGGGTTATGCATTAACGTTAGGATAAGAGGTTCAAGTTAGGCGCACGGTGAGGTTTACGTGTTAAGGGGAGAAATAGGAACATAGTTCGGTGTTATGTTCAGGGTTAGGGTTATCTGTTAAAGGTATTGTTTATGCTTAGCACACGGGCCCTGTCTGCATTAGGCGGGCGGGGGGAGTTTAGGCGGCTGGGATTGTACCCGGGAACCCACTCAATCATACTCTGGGTATGGGCCTGTGGGTTTCATGCAGGACACAGTGGTAGAGCCTCCTTTCACGCATGGCATGGGAGGATTGCAGGCTTTCTAAACTCTAAGAAAGCAAGAAGTCTGAGAATTAGATTTAGGGTTAGGATTCTGGTTAGGGTTAAGGATGAAGTTTAGTGTTAGGGTGAGGGCTTAGGGTTAGGGAATAGGGTTAGGGTTAAAGGTTACTCTTAGGTTTAACGGTTACACTTTTGTTTAGGGTTGAGGTTTACGGTTAGGGTTAAGATGAGGGGTTAGGGTTTGGTACAGGGTTAGGGTTAAGTGTTGGGTTTAGGGTTGAAGATTAGGATTAGGGTTAGGATTAAAGGTTAGTGTGAGAGTTAACGCTTAGGGTTAAGGTTAAGAGTTAGGGTTTAGGGTTAGGGTTAGGGTTAGTTTTAGGGTTAGAGTTATGTGCTATGGTTTGTGTTAGAGGTTAGGGTTAGGTTTACTGGTCATGGTTAGGGTTACGTTTAGGGGTTAGCATTAGGGTTAACGTTAGGGTTAGGGTTAAGGGATAGGATTAGGGTTAAGTGTTGGCCTTAGGGTTAGGGTTTAGTGTTAAGGTTAGCATTAAGGATTAGGGTTAGGGTCAGGGTTAAATGCTTGGGTGCGGGTAATGGTTAGGGTCAGGGTTTAGGTTCACGGATAGGGTTAGTGTTAAGGGTTACGGGTAGGTTTAGGGTTCAGGGTTAGTGTTAGCATTAGGGCTTAAGGTTAGGATTAGGCGGTAGGTTAGATTTAGGGTTAGATCTAGGCGTTAGGGTAAGGGCTAGCGTTAGGGTTAAGAGATAGGGTTAGGTTTAATGCTTAGGATCAGGGTTAGGGTTTGGGGTTAAAGTAAGTGTTAGGGGTAGGTTTAAGGATCCAAGGTTAGGGTTATTTTTAGCTGTAGTGTTAGGGTTAGGGATAAGGGATCCCATTAGCATTAAGGTTCTTCCTTACTGTAGGGTTAAGGGTTAGGCTTAGAGTTAAAGGTGAAGGTTAGGGTCAGTGTTAAGATTTAGGGTGAGGGTTAACGGTTAGGGTAAAGGTTAAGCGTTAGGGTTAGGGATTAGTGATTAGGGTTTTTGGTTAGTGTTAGGGTTAGCGGTTAGGAGTTAGGGTTTTATGAAGGGGTATGGTTAGAATTAGGATTGGGGTTAGAGTTAGGGTAAGGTATAGGGGTTAGGTTTAGGGGTTACTTTTAGGGTAAAATGATAGGATTAGGGTTACGGGTTGGGCTTAGGTTTAGGGTTAAAGTTTACTGCTAGCGTTAGGGATAGGGTTCAGGGTTAGCTTTAGGGGTTCTGGTTAGTGTTAGGTGTTAGGTTAGTGTCAGGGTTAGGTCTAGTCGTGAGGGTAAGTTTTAGGGTTAGCTTTGAGAGCTAGGGTTAGGTTTAATGGTTAGGATTAGGATTAGGGTTAAGGGTTAGGGTAAGGCTTAGGGGTTAGGGTGAAGGGCTAGGGTCAAGGGTTAGGGTTTTTGTTAGGCATAGCGTTGGGGTTAGAAGTAAGGGTTACTGTCAGTGTTAGGGTTGTAGGTAGGGTTCCGGTTAGGGTTAGCGGTTTAGAATTAGGGTTAGGGATTAGGTGTCACAGTGATGACTAGGAGATAGGGTTAGAATTATGGGATAGGGGTTGTTCTCAGGAAATGGGTTATGCATTAACGTTAGGATAAGTGGTTCAAGTTAGGCGCACGGTGAGGTTTACGTGTTAAGGGGAGAAAAAGGAACAGGGTTGGGTGTTATGTTCAGGGTTACGGTTATCTGTTAAAGGTATTGTTTATGCTTAGCGCACGGGCCCTGTCTGCATTAGGCGGGCGGGAGGAGTTTAGGGGGCTGGGATTGTACCCGGGAACCCACTCTATCATACTCTGGGTATGGGCCCGTGGGTTTCATGCAGGATACAGTGGTAGAGCCTCCTTTCACGTATGGCATGGGAGGATTGCAGGCTTTCTAAACTCTAAGAAAGCAAGAAGTCTGAGAATTAGATTTAGGGTTAGGATTCTGGTTAGGGTTAAGGATGAAGTTTAGTGTTAGGGTGAGGGCTTAGGGTTAGGGATTAGGGTTAGGGTTAAAGGTTACTCTTAGGTTTAACGGTTACACTTTGGTTTAGGGTTGAGGTTTACGGTTAGGGTTAAGATGAGGGGTTAGGGTTTGGTACAGGGTTAGGGTTAAGTGTTAGGTTTAGGGTTGAAGATTAGGATTAGGGTTAGGATTAAAGGTTAGCGTGAGAGTTAACGCTTAGGGTTAAGGTTAAGAGTTAGGGTTTAGGGTTAGGGTTAGGGTTACGGTTAGTTTTAGGGTTAGAGTTATGTGCTATGGTTTGTGTTAGAGGTTAGGGTTAGGTTTACTGGTCACGGTTAGGGTTACGTTTAGGGGGTAGCATTAGGGTTAGGGTTAGGGTTAAGGGATAGGATTAGGGATAAGTTTTGGGCTTAGGGTTAGGGTTTAGTGTTAGGGTTAGCATTAAGGATTAGGGTTATGGTCATGGTTAAATGCTTGGGTGCGGGTAATGGTTAGGGTCAGGGATAAGGTTCACGGATAGGGTTAGTGTTAAGGGTTACGGCTAGGTTTAGGGTTCAGGGTTAGTGTTAGCATTAGTGCTTAAGGTTAGGATTAGGCGGTAGGTTAGATTTAGGGTTAGATCTAGGCGTTAGGGTAAGGGCTAGCGTTAGGGTTAAGAGATAGGTTTAGGTTTAATGCTTAGGATTAGGGTTAGGGTTTGGGGTTAAAGTAAGTGTTAGGGGTTAGGTTTAAGGATCCAAGGTAAGGGTTATTTTTAGCTGTAGTGTTAGGGTTAGGGATAAGGGATCCCATTAGCATTAAGGGTCTTCCTTACTGTAGGGTTAAGGGTTAGGCTTAGAGTTAAAGGTTAAGGTTAGTGTCAGTGTTAAGATTTAGGGTGAGGGTTAACGGTTAGGGTAAATGTTAAGCGTTAGGGTTAGGGATTAGTGATTAGGGTTTTTGGTTAGTGTTAGGGTTAGCGGTTAGGAGTTAGTGTTTTATGAAGGGGTGTGGTTAGAATTAGGATTGGGGTTAGAGTTAGGGTGAGGTATAGGGGTAAGGTTTAGGGGTCAGTTTTAGGGTAAAAGGATAGGATTAGGGTTACGGGTTGTCCTGAGGTTTAGGGTTAAAGTTTACTGATAGCGTTAGAGATACGGTTCAGGGTTAGCTTTAGGGGTTCTGGTTAGGGTTAGGTGTTAGGTTAGTGTCAGGGTTAGGTCTAGTCGTGAGGGTAAGGTTTAGGGTTAGCTTTGAGAGCTAGGGTTAGGTTTAATGGTTAGGATTAGGATTAGGGTTAAGGGTTAGGGTAAGGCTTAGGGGTTAGGGTGAAGGGTTAGGGTCAAGGGTTAGGGTTTTTGTTAGGCATAGCGTTGGGGTTAGAAATAAGGGTTACTGTCAGTGTTAGGGTTGTAGGTAGGGTTCCGGTTAGGGTTAGCGGTTTAGAATTAGGGTTAGGGATTAGGTGTCACAGTGATGACTAGGAGATAGGGTTAGAATTATGGGATAGGGGTTGTTCTCAGGAAATGGGTTATGCATTAACGTTAGGATAAGAGGTTCAAGTTAGGCGCACGGTGAGGTTTACGTGTTAAGGGGAGAAATAGGAACAGGGTTGGGTGTTATGTTCAGGGTTAGGGTTATCTGTTAAAGGTATTGTTTATGCTTAGCGCACGGGCCCTGTCTGCATTAGGCGGGCGGGGGGAGTTTAGGGGGCTGGGACTGTACCCGGGAACCCACTCTATCATACTCTGGGTATGGGCCCGTGGGTTTCATGCAGGACACAGTGGTAGAGCCTCCTTTCACGCATGGCATGGCAGGATTGTAGGCTTTCTAAACTCTAAGAAAGCAAGAAGTCTGAGAATTAGATTTAGTGTTAGGATTCTGGTTAGGGTTAAGGATGAAGTTTAGTGTTAGGGTGAGGGCTTAGGGTTAGGGATTAGGGTTAGGGTTAAAGGTTACTCTTAGGTTTAACGGTTACACTTTGGTTTAGGGTTGAGGTTTACGGTTAGGGTTAAGATGAGGGGTTAGGGTTTGGTACAGGGTTAGGGTTAAGTGTTGGGTTTAGGGTTGAAGATTAGGATTAGGGTTAGGATTAAAGGTTAGCGTGAGAGTTAACGCTTAGAGTTAAGGTTAAGAGTTAGGGTTTAGGGTTAGGGTTAGGGTTAGTTTTAGGGTTAGAGATATGTGCTATGGTTTGTGTTAGAGGTTAGGGTTAGGTTTACTGGTCAAGGTTAGGGTTACGTTTAGGGGTTAGCATTAGGGTTAGGATTAGGGTTAGGGTTAAGGGATAGGATTAGGGTTAAGTTTTGGGATTAGGGTTAGGGTTTAGTGTTAGGGTTAGCATTAAGGATTAGGGTTAGGGTCAAGGTTAAATGCTTGGGTGCGGGTAATGGTCAGGGTCAGGTTTAAGGTTCACGGATAGGGTTAGTGTTAAGGGTTACGGGTAGGTTTAGGGTTCAGGGTTAGTGTTAGCATTAGGGCTTAAGGTTAGGATTAGGCAGTAGGTTAGATTTAGGGTTAGATCTAGGCGTTAGGGTAAGGGCTAGCGTTAGGGTTAAGAGATAGGGTTAGGTTTAATGCTTAGGATGAGGGTTAGGGTTTGGGGTTAAAGTAAGTGTTAGGGGTTAGGTTTAAGGATCCAAAGTTAGGGTTATTTTTAGCTGTAGTGTTAGGGTTCGGGATAAGGGATCCCATTAGCATTAAGGGTCTTCCTTACTGTAGGGTTAAGGGTTAGGCTTAGAGTTAAAGGTTAAGGTTAGTGTCAGTGTTAAGATTTAGGGTGAGGGTTAACGGTTAGGGTAAAGGTTAAGCGTTAGGGTTAGGGATTAGTGATTATGGTTTTTGGTTAGTGTTAGGGTTAGCGGTTAGGAGTTAGTGTTCTATGAAGGGGTATGGTTAGAATTAGGATTGGGGTTAGAGTTAGGGTGAGTTATAGGGGTTAGCTTTAGGGGTTAGTTTTAGGGTAAAAGGATAGGATTAGGGTTACGGGTTGGGCTTAGGTTTAGGGTTAAAGTTTACTGCTGGGGTTAGGGATAGGGTTCATGGTTAGCTTTAGGGGTTCCGGTTAGGGTTAGGTGTTAGATTAGTGTCAGGGTTAGGTCTAGTCGTGAGGGTAAGGTTTAGGGTTAGCTTTAAGAGCTAGGGTTAGGTTTAATCGTTAGGATTAGGATTAGGGTTAAGGGTTAAGGTAAGGCTTAGTGGTTAGGGTGAAGGGTTAGGGTCAAGGGTTAGGGTTTTCGTTAGGCATAGCGTTGGGGTTAGAAGTAAGGGTTACTGTCAGTGTTAGGGTTGTAGGTAGGGTTACGGTTAGGGTTAGTGGTTTAGAATTAGGGTTAGTGATTAGGTGTCACAGTGATGACTAGCGGATAGGGTTAGAATTATGGGATGGGGTTGTTCTCAGGAAACGGGTTATGCATTAACGTTAGGATAAGAGGTTAAAGTTAGGCGCACGGTGAGGTTTACGTGTTAAGGGGAGAAATAGGAACAGGGTTGGGTGTTA
>NC_090984.1:2175000-2202500 GCF_041146395.1 Eulemur rufifrons | reverse complement strand
AGGGTTAGGGTTAGGGTTCGGGTTAGGGTTAGGGTTCGGGTTCGGTTTAGGATTAGGGTTCGGGTTCGGGTTCGGGTTAGGGTTGGGGTTGGGGTTGGGTTAGGGTTTGGGGTTAGGGGTTAGGGTTAGGGTTTAGGGTTAGGGTTAGGAGTTAGGGTTAGGGGTTGGGGTTGGGGTTGCTGTTGGGGTTAGGGTTAGGGTTTAGGGTTAGGGTTTAGGGTTAGGGTTAGGGTTTGGGTTAGGGTTAGGGTTAGGGTAGGGTTAGGGTTAGGGTTAGGGTTCGATTAGGGTTAGGGGTGAGGGTTAGGGGTTAGGGTTGGGGTTGGGGTTCGGGTTAGGGTTAGGGTTAGGGTTTGGGGTTAGGGTTTGGGGTTAGGGTTAGGGTTAGGGGTTAGGGTTAGGGTTAGAGTTAGGGGTTAGTGTTGGGGTTCGGGTTAGGGTTACGGTTAGGGTTAGGGTTAGTGTTAGGGGTTATGGTGTTAGGGTTAGTGTTAGGGTTGTGGTTGGGGTTGGGGTTAGGGCTAGGGTTAGGTCTAGGGCTAGGGTTAGGGATAGGGGTTAGTGTTAGGGGTTAGGGTTAGGGTTAGGGTAAGGGTAAGGATAGGGTTAGGGTTAGGGGTTAGGGTTAGGGTTGGGGTAGGGGTTAGGGGTTAGGGTTCGGGTTCGGGTTAAGGGTTGGGGTTGGGGTTGGGGTTAGGGTTATGGGTTGGGGTTAGGGTTAGGGTTAGGGTGTAGGGGTAGGTGTAGGGTTAGTGTTGGTTTAGGGGTTAGGGTTAGGGGTTAGGGTTAGGGTTAGGGTTGGGGTTGGGGTTAGGGTTAGGGGTTGGGGTTTGGGTTGGGCTTAGGGTTAGGGTTGGGGTTAGGGTTAGGGTTAGGTGTTAGGGTTAGGCTTAGTGTTAGGGGTTAGGGTTAGGGGTTGGGTTATGGGTTAGGGTTAGGGTTAGGGGTTAGGGTTAGGGGTTAGGGGTAGGGGTAGGTTAAGGGGTAGGGTTAGGGGTAGGGTTAGTGGTAGGGTTAGGGGTAGGAGTAGGGTTAGGGTTAGGGTTTGGGGTTAGGGTTTGGGGTTAGGGTTAGGGTTAGGGTTATCATTAAGGATTAGTGGTAGGGTCAGGGTTAAATGCTTGGGTGCTGGTAATGGTTAGGGTCTGGGTTAAGGTTCACGGATAGGGTTAGTGTTAAGGGTTACGGGTAGGTTTAGGGTTCAGGGTTAGAGTTAGCATTAGGGCTTAAGGTTAGGATTAGGCGGTAGGTTAGATTTAGGGTTAGATCTAGGCGTTAGGGTAAGGGCTAGCGTTAGGGTTAAGAGATAGGGTTAGGTTTAATGCTTAGGGTTAGGGTTAGGGTTTGGGGTTAAAGTAAGTGTTAGGGGTTAGGTTTAAGGATCCAAGGTTAGGGTTATTTTTAGCTGTAGTGTTAGGGTTAGGGATAAGGGAACCCATTAGCATTAAGGGTCTTCCTTACTGTAGGCTTAAGGGTTAGGCTTAGAGTTAAAGGTTAAGGTTAGGGTCAGTGTTAAGATTTAGGGTGAGGGTTAACGGTTAGGGTAAAGGTTAAGCGTTAGGGTTAGGGATTAGTGATTAGGGTTTTTGGTTAGTGTTAGGGTTAGCGGTTAGGAGTTAGTGTTTTATGAAGGGGTATGGTTAGAATTAGGATTGGGGTTAGAGTTAGGGTGAGGTATAGGGGTTAGGTTTAGGGGTTAGATTTAGGGTAAAAGGATAGGATTAGGGTTACGGGTTGGGCTTAGGTTTAGGGTTAAAGTTTACTGCTAGGGTTAGGGATAGGGTTCAGGGTTAGCTTTAGGGGTTCTGGTTAGGGTTAGGTGTTAGGTTAGTGTCAGGGTTAGGTTTAGTCGTGAGGGTAAGGTTTAGGGTTAGCTTTAAGAGCTAGGGTTAGGTTTAATGGTTAGGATTAGGATTAGGGTTAAGGGTTAGGGTAAGGCTTAGGGGTTAGGGTGAAGGGTTAGGGTCAAGGGTTAGTGTTTTTGTTAGGCATAGCGTTGGGGTTAGAAGTAAGGGTTACTGTCAGTGTTAGGGTTGTAGGTAGGGTTACGGTTAGGGTTAGCCGTTTAGAATTAGGGTTAGGGATTAGGTGTCACAGTGATGACTAGGAGATAGGGTTAGAATTATGGGATAGGGGTTGTTCTCAGGAAATGGGTTATGCATTAACGTTAGGATAAGAGGTTAAAGTTAGGCGCACGGTGAGGTTTACATGTTAAGGGGAGAAATAGGAAGAGGGTTGGGTGTTATGTTCAGGGTTAGGGTTATCTGTTAAAGGTATTGTTTATGCTTAGCGCACGGGCCCTGTCTGCATTAGGCGGGCGGGGGGAGTTTAGGGGGCTGGGATTGTACCCGGGAACCCACTCTATCATACTCTGGGTATGGGCCCGTGGGTTTCATGCAGGACACAGTGGTAGAGCCTCCTTTCACGCATGGCATGGGAGGATTGCAGGCTTTCTAAACTCTAAGAAAGCAAGAAGTCTGAGAATTAGATTTAGGGTTAGGATTATGGTTAGGGTTAAGGATGAAGTTTAGTGTTAGGGTGAGGGCTTAGGGTTAGGGCTTAGGGTTAGGGTTAGGGTTAGGGTTAAGGGATAGGATTAGGGTTAAGTGTTGGGCTTAGGGTTAGGGTTTAGTGTTAGGGTTATCATTAAGGATTAGGGGTAGGGTCAGGGTTAAATGCTTGGGTGCGGGTAATGGTTAGGGTCAGGGTTAAGGTTCACGGATAGGGTTAGTGTTAAGGGTTACGGGTAGGTTTAGGGTTCAGCGTTAGAGTTAGCATTAGGGCTTAAGGTTAGGATTAGGCGGTAGGTTAGATTTAGGGTTAGATCTAGGCGTTAGGGTAAGGGCTAGCGTTAGGGTTAAGAGATAGGGTTAGGTTTAATGCTTAGGATTAGGGTTAGGGTTTGGGGTTAAAGTAAGTGTTAGGGGTTAGGTTTAAGGATCAAAGGGTAGGGTTATTTTTAGCTGTAGTGTTAGGGTTAGGCATAAGGGATCCCATTAGCATTAAGGGTCTTCCTTCCTGTAGGGTTAAGGTTTAGGCTTAGAGTTAAAGGTTAAGGTTAGGGTCAGTGTTAAGATTTAGGGTGAGGGTTAACGGTTAGGGTAAAGGTTAAGCGTTAGGGTTAGGGATTAGTGATTAGGGTTTTTGGTTAGTGTTAGGGTTAGCGGTTAGGAGTTAGTGTTTTATGAAGGGGTATGGTTAGAATTAGGATTGGGGTTAGAGTTAGGGTGAGGTATAGGGGTTAGGTTTAGGGGTTAGTTTTAGGGTAAAAGGATAGGATTAGGGTTACGGGTTGGGCTTAGGTTTAGGGTTAAAGTTTACTGCTAGGGTTAGGGAGAGGGTTCAGGGTGAGCTTTAGGGGTTCTGGTTAGGGTTAGGTGTTAGGTTAGTGTCAGGGTTAGGTCTAGTCGTGAGGGTAAGGTTTAGGGTTAGCTTTAAGAGCTAGGGTTAGGTTTAATGGTTAGGATTAGGATTAGGGTTAAGGGTTAGGGTAAGGCTTAGGGGTTCGGGTGAAGGGCTAGGGTCAAGGGTTACGGTTTTTGTTAGGCATATCGTTGGGGTTAGAAGGAAGGGTTACTATCAGTGTTAGGGTTGTAGGTTGGCTTACGGTTAGCGTTAGTGGTTTAGAATTAGGGTTAGGGATTAGGTGTCACAGTGATGACTAGGAGATAGGGTTAGAATTATGGGATAGGGGTTGTTCTCAGGAAATGGGTTATGCATTAACGTTAGGATAAGAGGTTCAAGTTAGGCGCACGGTGAGGTTTACGTGTTAAGGGGAGAAATAGGAACAGGGTTGGGTGTTATGTTCAGGGTTAGGGTTATCTGTTAAAGGTATTCTTTATGCTTAGCGCATGGGCCCTGTCTGCATTAGGCGGGCGTGGGGAGTTTAGGGGGCTGGGATTGTACCCGGGAACCCACTCTATCATACTCTGGGTATGGGCCCGTGGGTTTCATGCAGGACACAGTGGTAGAGCCTCCTTTCACGCATGGCATGGGAGGATTGCAGGCTTTCTAAACTCTAAGAAAGCAAGAAGTCTGAGAATTAGATTTAGGGTTAGGATTATGGTTAGGGTTAAGGATGAAGTTTAGTGTTAGGGTGAGGGCTTAGGGTTAGGGACTAGGGTTAGGGTTAAAGGTTCCTCTTAGGTTTAACGGTTACACTTTGGTTTAGGGTTGAGGTTTACGGTTAGGGTTAAGATGAGGGGTTAGGGTTAGGTACAGGGTTAGGGTTAAGTGTTAGGTTTACGGTTGAAGATTAGGATTAGGGTTAGGATTAAAGGTTAGCGTGAGAGTTAACGCTTAGTGTTAAGGTTAAGAGTTAGGGTTTAGGGTTAGGGTTAGGGTTAGGGTTAGTTTTAGGGTTAGAGTTATGTGCGATGGTTTGTGTTAGAGGTTAGGGTTAGGTTTACTGGTGACGGTTAGGGTTACGTTTAGGGGTTATCAGTAGGGTTAGGGTTAAGGGATAGGATTAGGGTTAAGTGTTGGGCTTAGGGTTAGTGTTTAGTGTTAGGGTTAGCATTAAGGATTAGGGGTAGGGTCAGGGTTAAATGCTTGGGTGCGGGTAATGGTTAGGGTCAGGGTTAAGGTTCACGGATAGGGTTAGTGTTAAGGGTTACAGGTAGGTTTAGGGTTCAGGGTTAGAGTTAGCATTAGGGCTTAAGGTTAGGATTAGGCGGTAGTTTAGATTTAGGGTTAGATCTAGGCGTTAGGGTAAGGGCTAGCGTTAGGGTTAAGAGGTAGGGTTAGGTTTAATGCTTAGGATTAGGGTTAGGGTTTTGGGTTACAGTAAGTGTTAGGGGTTAGGTTTAAGGATCAAATGTTAGGGTTATTTTTAGCTGTAGTGTTAGGGTTAGGGATAAGGGATCCCATTAGCATTAAGGGTCTTCCTTACTGTAGGGTTAAGGGTTAGGCTTAGAGTTAAAGGTTAAGGTTAGGGTCAGTGTTAAGATTTAGGGTGAGGGTTAACGGTTCGGGTAAAGGTTAAGCGTTAGGGTTAGGGATTAGTGATTAGGGTTTTTGGTTAGTGTTAGGGTTAGCGGTTAGGAGTTAGTGTTTTATGAAGGGCTACGGTTAGAATTAGGATTGGGGTTAGAGTTAGGGTGAGGTAAAGGGGTTAGGTTTAGGGGTTAGTTTTAGGGTAAAAGGATAGGATTAGGGTTACGGGTTGGGCTTAGGTTTAGGGTTAAAGTTTACTGCTAGGGTTAGGGATAGGGTTCAGGGTTAGCTTTAGGGGTTCTGGTTAGGGTTAGGTGTTGGGTTAGTGTCAGGTTTAGGTCTAGTCGTGAGGGTAAGGTTTAGGGTTAGCTTTAGGAGCTAGGGTTGGATTTAATGGTTAGGATTAGGATTAGGGTTAAGGGTTAGGGTAAGGCTTAGGGGTTAGGGTGAAGGGTTAGGGTCAAGGGTTAGGGTTTTTGTTAGGCATAGCATTGGGGTTAGAAGTAAGTGTTACTGTAAGTGTTAGGGTTGTAGGTAGGGTTACGGTTAGGGTTAGCCGTTTAGAATTAGGGTTAGGGATTAGGTGTCACAGTGATGACTAGGAGATAGGGTTAGAATTATGGGATAGGGGTTGTTCTCAGGAAATGGGTTATGCATTAACGTTAGGAAAAGAGGTTAAAGTTAGGCACACGGTGAGGTTTACGTGTTAAGGGGAGAAATAGGAACAGGGTTGGGTGTTATGTTCAGGGTTAGGGTTATCTGTTAAAGGTATTGTTTATGCTTAGCGCACGGGCCCTGTCTGCATTAGGCGGGCGGCGGGAGTTTAGGGGGCTGGGATTGTACCCGGGAACCCCCTCTATCATACTCTGGGTATGGGCCCGTGGGTTTCATGCAGGACACAGTGGTAGGGCCTCCTTTCACGCATGGCATGGGAGGATTGCAGGCATTCTAAACTCTAAGAAAGCAAGAAGTCTGAGAATTAGATTTAGGGTTAGGATTATGGTTAGGGTTAAGGATGAAGTTTAGTGTTAGGGTGAGGGCTTAGGGTTAGGGATTAGGGTTAGGGTTAAAGGTTACTCTTAGGTTTAACGGTTACACTTTGGTTTAGGGTTGAGGTTTACGGTTAGGGTTAAGATGAGGGGTTAGGGTTTGGTACAGGGTTAGGGTTAAGTGTTAGATTTAGGGTTGAAGATTAGGATTAGGGTTAGGATTAAAGATTAGCGTGAGAGTTAACGCTTAGGGTTAAGGTTAAGAGTTAGGGTTTAGGGTTAGGGTTAGGGTTAGGGTTAGTTTTAGGGTTAGAGTTATGTGCTATGGTTTGTGTTAGAGGTTAGGGTTAGGTTTACTGGTGACGGTTAGGGTTACGTTTAGGGGTTAGCATTAGGGTTAGGGTTAGGGTTAGGGTTAAGGGATAGGATTAGGGTTAAGTGTTGGGCTTAGGGTTAGGGTTTAGTGTTAGGGTTATCATTAAGGATTAGGGGTAGGGTCAGGGTTAAATGCTTGGGTGCGGGTAATGGTTAGGGTCAGGGTTAAGGTTCACGGAGAGGGTTAGTGTTAAGGGTTACGGGTAGGTTTAGGGTTCAGGGTTAGAGTTAGCATTAGGGCTTAAGGTTAGGATTAGGCGGTAGGTTAGATTTAGGGTTAGATCTAGGTGTTAGGGTAAGGGCTAGCGTTAGGGTTAAGAGATAGGGTTAGGTTTAATGCTTAGGATTAGGGTTAGGGTTTGGGGTTAAAGTAAGTGTTAGGGGTTAGGTTTAAGGATCAAAGGTTAGGGTTATTTTTAGCTGTAGTGTTAGGGTTAGGGATAAGGGATCCCATTAGCATTAAGGGTCTTCCTTACTGTAGGGTTAAGGGTTAGGCTTAGAGTTAAAGGTTAAGGTTAGGGTCAGTGTTAAGATTTAGTGTGAGGGTTAACGGTTAGGGTAAAGGTTAAGCGTTAGGGTTAGGGATTAGTGATTAGGGTTTTTGGTTAGTGTTAGGGTTAGCGGTTAGGAGTTAGTGTTTTATGAAGGGGTGTGGTTAGATTTAGGATTAGGGTTAAAGTTAGGGTGAGGTATAGGGGTTAGGTTTAGGGGTAAGAAACTCACCTAACCTGCAAAGATGCATTTAGACTGAAAATAAAAGGATGGAAATCGATATTTCAAGCAAATGGTAACCAAAAGAAAGCTGGTGTGGCAATCTTAATTTCCAATAACTTAGCTTTCAAACCAACAAAAATAATAAAAGACAAAGATGGCTACTACATACTGATTAAAGGCACAATTCATCAAGAAGCCATGACTATACTCAATATATATGCACCCAACCTAGGTGCACCTAGATTCATAAAGCAAACCCTACTAGATCTCAACCAAATGATAGATAACAATACTGTAATAGCTGAAGACTTTAACACCCCACTGACAGTACAGGACAGATCCTCTAAACAGAAAATAAACAAAGACATAATGGACCTCAATAGAATGCTAGAACAAATGGGCAAGGCTGACATCTATAGGACATTCTACCCAAAGTCCACAGAATATACATTCTTCTCATCAGCTCACGGGACATTCTCTAAGATTGACCATGTCCTAGGACATAAATCATGCCTTCAAAAATTCAAAAAAATAGAAATTATACCATGCATCTTCTCAGATCACAGCGGAATAAAAGTAACAATGATCACAAACAGAAACCCTCACTCTTACTCAAAGTCATGGAAGCTAAATAACCTTCTCCTGAATAATTATTCTATAAAAGAAGAAATCAAGATGGAAATCAAAAATTTCTTTGAATTAAATGACAATGGAGATACAACTTATCAAAATCTATGGGATGCAGCTAAAGCAGTCCTGAGAGGAAAATTCATATCCATAAATGCCTATATCAAAAAGACAGAAAACATGCAAATAGACAACCTAACGAATAGACTCAAAGAACTGGAGAAAGAAGAACAGAACGATCCCAAACCCAGCAGAAGGCGAGAAATTACTAAGATCAAATCAGAACTAAATGAAAAGGACAACAAAGAAACTATAAGGGAAATTAATAAAACAAAAAGTTGGTTCTTTGAAAAGATAAACAAAATAGACACACCTCTGGCTAGACTAACCAAGAGCACAAAAGTAAAATCTCTAATAACCTCCATTAGGAACATGAAAGGAGAAATCACAACCGATGCTACAGAGATACAAGATATCATCTATGAATTCTACAAAAATCTTTATGCACACAAACTGGAGAACGTGGAGGAAATGGACAAATTTTTAGAGACACATAGTCTTCCCAGGCTCAACCAGGAAGAAATAGAGTACCTGAACAGACCAATATCAAGAACTGAAATCGAAACAGCAATAAAAAACCTTCCCAAAAAGAAAAGCCCTGGTCCAGATGGGTTCACACCTGAATTTTACCATACATACAAAGAAGAACTGGTGCCCATCCTACATAAACTATTCTCCAATATTGAGAAGGATGGAGTTTTCCCTAACACGTTCTACCAAGCCAATATAACATTGATACCAAAATCTGGAAAGGACACAACAAAAATAGAGAACTACAGACCAATTTCCCTCATGAATATAGATGCAAAAATTTTCAATAAAATACTAGCAAATCGAATCCAAGTACTTATCAAAAAAGTAATCCACCACGACCAAGTGGGCTTCATCCCCGAGATGCAGGGGTGGTTCAACATACGTAAATCTATAAATGTAATTCACCACATAAATAGAAGCAAAACCAAAAACCATATGATACTCTCATTAGATGCAGAAAAAGCATTTGACAAAATTCAACACCCTTTTATGATAAAAACGCTTAACAAAATAGGCATCGATGGAACCTACCTAAAAATGATACAAGCCATATATGACAAACCCACAGCCAACATCATACTGAATGGGGAAAAACTGAAAGCACTCCCACTTAGAACTGGAACCAGACAGGGCTGCCCATTGTCTCCATTACTTTTCAACATAGTATGGGAAGTCCTTGCGAGAGCTATCAGGCAAGAGAGCAGAATCAAGGGAGTCCAAATAGGGAAGGAAGAGATCAAACTCTCACTTTTTGCTGATGATATGATGTTATATCTGGAAAACCCCCAGGATTCAACCAAGAGACTCCTGGAATTGATTAACGAATACAGCAAAGTCTCAGGCTACAAAATTAATATACACAAATCAGAGGCATTTATATATGCCAATAACAGTCAATCGGAAAACCAAATTAAAGACTCAATACCCTTCAAAATAGCAACAAAGAAAATAAAATATCTAGGTATATATCTAACTAAAGAGGTAAAGGACCTCTATAAGGAAAACTATGAAACACTGAGAAAAGAAATAGCAGAACTGGCAAATAGATGGTAAAATATACCATGCTCGTGGATCGGAAGAATCAACATTGTTAAAATGTCTATACTACCCAAAGTGATCTACAGATTCAATGCAATCCCTATTAAATTACCAACATCATTCTTTACAGACATAGATAAAATAATTATACACTTTGTATGGAATCAAAGAAGACCCCATATAGCAAAAGCAATTTTAAGCAACAAAAACAAAATGGGAGGTATTAATTTGCCAGACCTCAAACAATACTACAAGGCCGTGGTTCTTAAAACAGCCTGGTATTGGCACAAGTGCAGGGACACAGACCAGTGGAACACAACAGAAAATCCAAATATAGAACCATCCTCATATAGTCACCTAATTTTTGACAAAGCGGGAAAGAATATACCCTGGGGACAAGAATCCCTATTCAACAAATGGTGCTGGGAGAATTGGTTAGCCACTTGTAGAAGACTGAAACAGGACCCACAGCTTTCACCTCTCACAAAAATCAAATCACGGTGGATAACAGACTTAAACCTTAGGCGTGATACAATCAGAATTCTAGAAGAAAATGTAGGAAAGACTCTTACAGACATTGGCCTAGGCAGAGAATTTATGAAGAAGACCCCCAAGGCAATCACAGCAGCAACAAAAATAAATGAATGGGACATGATTAAATTAAAAAGCTTCTGCACAGCCAAAGAAACAGTCCAGAGAATAAACAGACCACCTACAGAATGGGAAAAAATTTTTGCATACTACACATCAGATAAAGGACTGATAACAAGAATCTATTTAGAACTCAGGAAAATCAGCAAGAAAAAATCAAGCAACCCTATCAAAAAGTGGGCAAAGGACATGAATAGAAATTTTTCAAAAGAAGATATAAAAATGGCTAACAAACATAAGAAAAAGTGTTCAACATCTCTAATCATCAGGGAAATGCAAATCAAAACCACAATGAGATATCACTTAACCCCAGTGAGAATGGCCTTTATCAAAAAAACCCAAAACAACACATGTTGGCGTGGGTGTGGAGAGACAGGAACACTAATACACTGCTGGTGGGACTGCAAACTAGTGCAACCGCTGTGGAAAGCATTATGGAGGTATCTTAAACAGATTCAAGTAGACCTGCCATTTGACCCAGCAATCCCATTACTGGGCATATACCCAAAGGAAAAAAGGTCATTCTGTAACAAAGGCACGTGTACCCAAATGTTTATAGCAGCACAATTCACAATAGCAAAGATGTGGAAACAACCCAAATGCCCATCAATACATGATTGGATTAGTAAACTGTGGTATATGTATACCATGGAATACTACTCAGCTATAAGGAATGATGAAGATACAACATCTCTATGGTTCTCCTGGAGAGAGCTGGAACCCATTATATTAAGTGAAGTATCCCAAGAATGGAAAAACAAGCATCACATGTACTCACCAGAAAATTGGTTTCCTTGATCATCACCTAAATACAAATCTGGAAACGACACAAATTGGACATCAGACTGAGGTGGGGGGTGGGGGAGGGGATGGGGGTATGCCTACACAATGAGTGCATTGCGCACCGTTTGGGGAGTGGTAACACTTGAAGGTGCTGACTCGGGAAAGGGGGGGTGGGGAAAAAAATATGAAACTATTGTTTTTAACTTGCACTGTTCACTTAATAATTTATCATGAATATTTCCCATATTATTTCATATCATTGTACAAGAAATAATGTATACATTATGAGGACATACTGTATCTAACAAGATATACTGTTAGACTCTTTGATTCTGTAAAATTAAATAAACAAAAATCAAAAAAAAATAAGATAATACATTCTCAATCTGAAAAAAAAAAAGATTTAGGGTGAGGGTTAACGGTTAGGGTAAAGGATAAGAGTTAGGCTTAGGGATTAGTGATTAGGGTTTTTGGTTAGTGTTAGGGTTAGCGGTTAGGAGTTAGTGTTTTATGAAGGGCTATGGTTAGAATTAGGATTGGGGTTAGAGTTAGGGTGAGGTATAGGGGTTAGGTTTAGGGGTTAGTTTTAGGGTAAAAGGATAGGATTAGGGTTACGGGTTGGGCTTAGGTTTAGGGTTGAAGTTTACTGCTAGGGTTAGGGATAGGGTTCAGGGTTAGCTTTAGGGGTTCTGGTTAGGGTTAGGTGTTAGGTTAGTGTCAGGGTTAGGTCTAGTCGTGAGGGTAAGGTTTAGGGTTAGCTTTAATAGCTAGGGTTCGGTTTAATGATTAGGATTAGGATTAGGGTTAAGGGTTAGGGTAAGGCTTAGGGGTTAGGGTGAAGGGTTAGGGTCAAGGGTTAGGGTTTTTGTTAGGCATAGCGTTGGGGTTAGAAGTAAGGGTTACTGTCAGTGTTAGGGTTGTAGGTAGGGTTACGGTTAGGGTTAGCGGTTTAGAATTAGGGTTAGGGATTAGGTGTCACAGTGATGACTAGGAGATAGGGTTAGAATTATGGGATAGGGGTTGTTCTCAGGAAATGGGTTATGCATTAACGTTAGGATAAGAGGTTAAAGTTAGGCGCACGGTGAGGTTTACGTGTTAAGGGGAGAAATAGGAACAGGGTTGGGTGTTATGTTCAGGGTTAGGGTTATCTGTTAAAGGTATTGTTTATGCTTAGCGCACGGGCCCTGTCTGCATTAGGCGGGCGGGGGGAGTTTAGGGGGCTGGGAATGTACCCGGGAACCCACTCTATCATACTCTGGGTATGGGCCCGTGGGTTTCATGCAGGACACAGTGGTAGAGCCTCCTTTCACGCATGGCATGGGAGGATTGCAGGCTTTCTAAACTCTAAGAAAGCAAGAAGTCTGAGAATTAGATTTAGGGTTAGGATTAGGGTTAGGGGTAAGGATGAAGTTTAGTGTTAGGGTGAGGGCTTAGGGTTAGGGATTAGGGTTGGGGTTAAAGGTTCCTCTTAGGTTTAACGGTTACACTTTGGTTTAGGGTTGAGGTTTACGGTTAGGGTTAAGATGAGAGGTTAGGTTTAGGTAAAGGGTTAGGGTTAAGTGTTAGGTATAGGGTTGAAGATTAGGATTAGGGTTAGGATTAAAGGTTAGCGTGAGAGTTAACGCTTAGGGTTAAGGTTAAGAGTTAGGGTTTAGGGTTAGTGTTAGGGTTAGTGTTAGTTTTAGGGTTAGAGTTATGTGCTATGGTTTGTGTTAGAGGTTAGCGTTAGGTTTACTGGTGACGGTTAGGGTTACGTTTAGGGGTGAGCATTAGGGTGAGGGTTAGGGTTAGGGTTAATGGATAGGATTAGGGTTAAGTGTTGGGCTTAGGGTTAGAGTTTAGTGTTAGGGTTATCATTAAGGATTAGGGGTAGGGTCAGGGTTAAATGCTTGGGTGCGGGTAATGGTTAGGGTCAGGGTTAAGGTTCACGGATAGGGTTAGTGTTAAGGGTTACGGGTAGGTTTAGGGTTCAGGGTTAGAGTTAGCATTAGGGCTTAAGGTTAGGATTAGGCGGTAGGTTAGATTTAGGGTTAGATCTAGGCGTTAGGGTAAGGGGTAGCGTTAGGGTTAAGAGATAGGGTTAGGTTTAATGCTTACGATTAGGGTTAGGGTTTGGGGTTAAAGTAAGTGTTAGGGGTTAGGTTTAAGGATCCAAGGTTAGGGTTATTTTTAGCTGTAGTGTTAGGGTTAGGGATAAGGGATCCCATTAGCATTAAGGGTCTTCCTTCCTGTAGGGTTAAGGGTTAGGCTTAGAGTTAAAGGTGAAGGTTAGGGTCAGTGTTAAGATTTAGGGTGAGGGTTAACGGTTAGGGTAAAGGTTAAGCGTTAGGGGTAGGGATTAGTGATAAGGGTTTTTGGTTAGTGTTAGGGTTAGCGGTTAGGAGTTAGTGTTTTATGAAGGGGTATGTTTAGAATTAGCACTGGGGTTAGAGTTAGGGTGAGGTATAGGGGTTAGGTTTAGGGGTTAGTTTTAGGGTAAAAGGATAGGATTAGGGTTACGGGTTGGGCTTAGGTTTAGGGTTAAAGTTTACTGCTGGGGTTAGGGATAGGGTTCAGGGTTAGCTTTAGGGGTTCTGGTTAGGGTTAGGTGTTAGGTTAGTGTCAGGGTTAGGTCTAGTCGTGAGGGTGAGGTTTAGGGTTAGCTTTAAGAGCTAGGGTTAGGTTTAATGGTTAGGATTAGGATTAGGGTCAAGGGTTAGGGTAAGGCTTAGGGGTTAGGGTGAAGGGTTAGGGTCAAGGGTTAGGGTTTTTGTTAGGCATAGCGTTGGGGTTAGAAGTAAGGGTTACTGTCAGTGTTAGGGTTGTAGGTAGGGTTACGGTTAGGGTTAGCGGTTTAGAATTAGGGTTAGGGATTAGGTGTCACAGTGATGACTAGGAGATAGGGTTAGAATTATGGGATAGGGGTTGTTCTCAGGAAATGGGTTATGCATTAACGTTAGGATAAGAGGTTAAAGTTAGGCGCACGGTGAGGTTTACGTGTTAAGGGGAGAAATAGGAACAGGGTTGGGTGTTATGTTCAGGGTTAGGGTTATCTGTTAAAGGTATTGTTTATGCTTAGCGCACGGGCCCTGTCTGCATTAGGCGGGCGGGGGGAGTTTAGGGGGCTGGGAATGTACCCGGGAACCCACTCTATCATACTCTGGGTATGGGCCCGTGGGTTTCATGCAGGACACAGTGGTAGAGCCTCCTTTCACGCATGGCATGGGAGGATTGCAGGCTTTCTAAACTCTAAGAAAGCAAGAAGTCTGAGAATTAGATTTAGGGTTAGGATTAGGGTTAGGGGTAAGGATGAAGTTTAGTGTTAGGGTGAGGGCTTAGGGTTAGGGATTAGGGTTGGGGTTAAAGGTTCCTCTTAGGTTTAACGGTTACACTTTGGTTTAGGGTTGAGGTTTACGGTTAGGGTTAAGATGAGAGGTTAGGTTTAGGTAAAGGGTTAGGGTTAAGTGTTAGGTATAGGGTTGAAGATTAGGATTAGGGTTAGGATTAAAGGTTAGCGTGAGAGTTAACGCTTAGGGTTAAGGTTAAGAGTTAGGGTTTAGGGTTAGTGTTAGGGTTAGTGTTAGTTTTAGGGTTAGAGTTATGTGCTATGGTTTGTGTTAGAGGTTAGCGTTAGGTTTACTGGTGACGGTTAGGGTTACGTTTAGGGGTGAGCATTAGGGTGAGGGTTAGGGTTAGGGTTAATGGATAGGATTAGGGTTAAGTGTTGGGCTTAGGGTTAGAGTTTAGTGTTAGGGTTATCATTAAGGATTAGGGGTAGGGTCAGGGTTAAATGCTTGGGTGCGGGTAATGGTTAGGGTCAGGGTTAAGGTTCACGGATAGGGTTAGTGTTAAGGGTTACGGGTAGGTTTAGGGTTCAGGGTTAGAGTTAGCATTAGGGCTTAAGGTTAGGATTAGGCGGTAGGTTAGATTTAGGGTTAGATCTAGGCGTTAGGGTAAGGGGTAGCGTTAGGGTTAAGAGATAGGGTTAGGTTTAATGCTTACGATTAGGGTTAGGGTTTGGGGTTAAAGTAAGTGTTAGGGGTTAGGTTTAAGGATCCAAGGTTAGGGTTATTTTTAGCTGTAGTGTTAGGGTTAGGGATAAGGGATCCCATTAGCATTAAGGGTCTTCCTTCCTGTAGGGTTAAGGGTTAGGCTTAGAGTTAAAGGTGAAGGTTAGGGTCAGTGTTAAGATTTAGGGTGAGGGTTAACGGTTAGGGTAAAGGTTAAGCGTTAGGGGTAGGGATTAGTGATAAGGGTTTTTGGTTAGTGTTAGGGTTAGCGGTTAGGAGTTAGTGTTTTATGAAGGGGTATGTTTAGAATTAGCACTGGGGTTAGAGTTAGGGTGAGGTATAGGGGTTAGGTTTAGGGGTTAGTTTTAGGGTAAAAGGATAGGATTAGGGTTACGGGTTGGGCTTAGGTTTAGGGTTAAAGTTTACTGCTGGGGTTAGGGATAGGGTTCAGGGTTAGCTTTAGGGGTTCTGGTTAGGGTTAGGTGTTAGGTTAGTGTCAGGGTTAGGTCTAGTCGTGAGGGTGAGGTTTAGGGTTAGCTTTAAGAGCTAGGGTTAGGTTTAATGGTTAGGATTAGGATTAGGGTCAAGGGTTAGGGTAAGGCTTAGGGGTTAGGGTGAAGGGTTAGGGTCAAGGGTTAGGGTTTTTGTTAGGCATAGCGTTGGGGTTAGAAGTAAGGGTTACTGTCAGTGTTAGGGTTGTAGGTAGGGTTACGGTTAGGGTTAGCGGTTTAGAATTAGGGTTAGGGATTAGGTGTCACAGTGATGACTAGGAGATAGGGTTAGAATTATGGGATAGGGGTTGTTCTCAGGAAATGGGTTATGCATTAACGTTAGGATAAGAGGTTAAAGTTAGGCGCACGGTGAGGTTTACGTGTTAAGGGGAGAAATAGGAACAGGGTTGGGTGTTATGTTCAGGGTTAGGGTTATCTGTTAAAGGTATTGTTTATGCTTAGCGCACGGGCCCTGTCTGCATTAGGCGGGCGGGGGGAGTTTAGGGGGCTGGGAATGTACCCGGGAACCCACTCTATCATACTCTGGGTATGGGCCCGTGGGTTTCATGCAGGACACAGTGGTAGAGCCTCCTTTCACGCATGGCATGGGAGGATTGCAGGCTTTCTAAACTCTAAGAAAGCAAGAAGTCTGAGAATTAGATTTAGGGTTAGGATTAGGGTTAGGGGTAAGGATGAAGTTTAGTGTTAGGGTGAGGGCTTAGGGTTAGGGATTAGGGTTGGGGTTAAAGGTTCCTCTTAGGTTTAACGGTTACACTTTGGTTTAGGGTTGAGGTTTACGGTTAGGGTTAAGATGAGAGGTTAGGTTTAGGTAAAGGGTTAGGGTTAAGTGTTAGGTATAGGGTTGAAGATTAGGATTAGGGTTAGGATTAAAGGTTAGCGTGAGAGTTAACGCTTAGGGTTAAGGTTAAGAGTTAGGGTTTAGGGTTAGTGTTAGGGTTAGTGTTAGTTTTAGGGTTAGAGTTATGTGCTATGGTTTGTGTTAGAGGTTAGCGTTAGGTTTACTGGTGACGGTTAGGGTTACGTTTAGGGGTGAGCATTAGGGTGAGGGTTAGGGTTAGGGTTAATGGATAGGATTAGGGTTAAGTGTTGGGCTTAGGGTTAGAGTTTAGTGTTAGGGTTATCATTAAGGATTAGGGGTAGGGTCAGGGTTAAATGCTTGGGTGCGGGTAATGGTTAGGGTCAGGGTTAAGGTTCACGGATAGGGTTAGTGTTAAGGGTTACGGGTAGGTTTAGGGTTCAGGGTTAGAGTTAGCATTAGGGCTTAAGGTTAGGATTAGGCGGTAGGTTAGATTTAGGGTTAGATCTAGGCGTTAGGGTAAGGGGTAGCGTTAGGGTTAAGAGATAGGGTTAGGTTTAATGCTTACGATTAGGGTTAGGGTTTGGGGTTAAAGTAAGTGTTAGGGGTTAGGTTTAAGGATCCAAGGTTAGGGTTATTTTTAGCTGTAGTGTTAGGGTTAGGGATAAGGGATCCCATTAGCATTAAGGGTCTTCCTTCCTGTAGGGTTAAGGGTTAGGCTTAGAGTTAAAGGTGAAGGTTAGGGTCAGTGTTAAGATTTAGGGTGAGGGTTAACGGTTAGGGTAAAGGTTAAGCGTTAGGGGTAGGGATTAGTGATAAGGGTTTTTGGTTAGTGTTAGGGTTAGCGGTTAGGAGTTAGTGTTTTATGAAGGGGTATGTTTAGAATTAGCACTGGGGTTAGAGTTAGGGTGAGGTATAGGGGTTAGGTTTAGGGGTTAGTTTTAGGGTAAAAGGATAGGATTAGGGTTACGGGTTGGGCTTAGGTTTAGGGTTAAAGTTTACTGCTGGGGTTAGGGATAGGGTTCAGGGTTAGCTTTAGGGGTTCTGGTTAGGGTTAGGTGTTAGGTTAGTGTCAGGGTTAGGTCTAGTCGTGAGGGTGAGGTTTAGGGTTAGCTTTAAGAGCTAGGGTTAGGTTTAATGGTTAGGATTAGGATTAGGGTCAAGGGTTAGGGTAAGGCTTAGGGGTTAGGGTGAAGGGTTAGGGTCAAGGGTTAGGGTTTTTGTTAGGCATAGCGTTGGGGTTAGAAGTAAGGGTTACTGTCAGTGTGAGGGTTGTAGGTAGGGTTACGGTTAGGGTTAGCGGTTTAGAATTAGGGTTAGGGATTAGGTGTCACAGTGATGACTAGGAGATAGGGTTAGAATTATGGGATAGGGGTTGTTCTCAGGAAATGGGTTATGCATTAACGTTAGGATAAGAGGTTAAAGTTAGGCGCACGGTGAGGTTTACGTGTTAAGGGGAGAAATAGGAACAGGGTTGGGTGTTATGTTCAGGGTTAGGGTTATCTGTTAAAGGTATTGTTTATGCTTAGCGCACGGGCCCTGTCTGCATTAGGCGGGCGGGGGGAGTTTAGGGGGCTGGGATTGTACCCGGGAACCCACTCTATCATACTCTGGGTATGGGCCCGTGGGTTTCATGCAGGACACATTGGTAGAGCCTCCTTTCACGCATGGCATGGGAGGATTGCAGGCTTTCTAAACTCTAAGAAAGCAAGAAGTCTGAGAATTAGATTTAGGGTTAGGATTAGGGTTAGGGTTAAGGATGAAGTTTAGTGTTAGGGATTAGGGTTAGGGTTAAAGGTTCCTCTTAGGTTTAACGGTTACACTTTGGTTTAGGGTTGAGGTTTACGGTTAGGGTTAAGATGAGGGGTTAGGGTTAGGTACAGGGTTAGGGTTAAGTGTTAGGTTTAGGGTTGAAGATTAGGATTAGGGTTAGGATTAAAGGTTAGCGTGAGAGTTAACGCTTAGGGTTAAGGTTAAGAGTTAGGGTTTAGGGTTAGGGTTAGGGTTAGGGTTAGTTTTAGGGTTAGAGTTATGTGCTATGGTTTGTGTTAGAGGTTAGGGTTAGGTTTACTGGTGACGTTTATGGTTACGTTTAGGGGTGAGCATTAGGGTTAGGGTTAGGGTTAGGGTTAAGGGATAGGATTAGGTTTAAGTGTTGGGCTTAGGGTTAGGGTTTAGTGTTAGGGTTATCATTAAGGATTAGGGGTAGGGTCAGGGTTAAATGCTTGGGTGCGGGTAATGGTTAGGGTCAGGGTTAAGGTTCACGGATAGGGTTAGTGTTAAGGGTTACGGGTAGGTTTAGGGTTCAGGGTTAGAGTTAGCATTAGGGCTTAAGGTTAGGATTAGGCGGTAGGTTAGATTTAGGGTTAGATCTAGGCGTTAGGGTAAGGGCTAGCGTTAGGGTTAAGAGATAGGGTTAGGTTTAATGCTTAGGATTAGGGTTAGGGTTTGGGGTTAAAGTAAGTGTTAGGGGTTAGGTTTAAGGATCAAAGGTTAGGGTTATTTTTAGCTGTAGTGTTAGGGTTAGGGATAAGGGATCCCATTAGCATTAAGGGTCTGCCTTACTGTAGGGTTAAGGGTTAGGCTTAGAGTTAAAGGTGAAGGTTAGGGTCAGTGTTAAGATTTAGGGTGAGGGTTAACGGTTAGGGTAAAGGTTAAGCGTTAGGGTTAGGGATTAGTGATTAGGGTTTTTGGTTAGTGTTAGGGTTAGCGGTTAGGAGTTAGTGTTTTATGAAGGGGTATGGTTAGAATTAGGATTGGGGTTAGAGTTAGGGTGAGGTATAGGGGTTAGGTTTAGGGGTTAGTTTTAGGGTAAAAGGATAGGATTAGAGTTACGGGTTGGGCTTAGGTTTAGGGTTAAAGTTTACTGCTAGGGTTAGGGATAGGGTTCAGGGTTAGCTTTAGGGGTTCTGGTTAGGGTTAGGTGTTAGGTTAGTGTCAGGGTTAGGTCTAGTCGTGAGGGTGAGGTTTAGGGTTAGCTTTAAGAGCTAGGGTTAGGTTTAATGGTTAGGATTAGGATTAGGGTTAAGGGTTAGGGTAAGGCTTAGGGGTTAGGGTGAAGGGTTAGGGTCAAGGGTTAGGGTTTTTGTTAGGCATAGCGTTGGGGTTAGAAGTAAGGGTTACTGTCAGAGTTAGGCTTATAGGTAGGGTTACGGTTAGGGTTAGTGGTTTAGAATTAGGGTTAGGGATTAGGTGTCACAGTGATGACTAGGATATAAGGTTAGAATTATGGGATAGGGGTTGTTCTCAGGAAATGGGTTATGCATTAACGTTAGGATAAGAGGTTAAAGTTAGGCGCACGGTGAGGTTTACGTGTTAAGGGGAGAAATAGGAACAGGGTTGGGTGTTATGTTCAGGGTTACGGTTATCTGTTAAAGGTATTGTTTATGCTTAGCGCACGAGCCCTGTCTGCATTAGGCGGGTGGGGGGAGTTTAGGGGCCTGGGATTGTACCCGGGAACCCACTCTATCATACTCTGGGTATGGGCCCGTGGGTTTCATGCAGGACACAGTGGTAGAGCCTCCTTTCACGCATGGCATGGGAGGATTGCAGGCTTTCTAAACTCTAAGAAAGCAAGAAGTCTGAGAATTAGATTTAGGGTTAGGATTATGGTTAGGGATAAGGATGAAGTTTAGTGTTAGGGTGAGGGCTTAGGGTTAGGGATTAGGGTTAGGGTTAAAGGTTCCTCTTAGGTTTAACGGTTACACTTTGGTTTAGGGTTGAGGTTTACGGTTAGGGTTAAGATGAGGGGTTAGGGTTAGGTACAGGGTTAGGGTTAAGTGTTAGGTTTAGGGTTGAAGATTAGGATTAGGGTTAGGATTAAAGGTTAGCGTGAGAGTTAACACTTAGGGTTAAGGTTAAGAGTTAGGGTTTAGGGTTAGGGTTAGTTTTAGGGTTAGAGTTATGTGCTATGCTTTGTGTTAGAGGTTAGGGTTAGGTTTACTGGTGACGGTTAGGATTACGTTTAGGGGTTAGCATTAGGCTTAGGGTTAGGTTTAGGGTTAAGGGATAGGATTAGGGTTAAGTGTTGGGCTTAGGGTTAGGGTTTAGTGTTAGGGTTATCATTAAGTATTAGGGGTAGGGTCAGGGTTAAATGCTTGGGTGCGGGTAATGGTTAGGGTCAGGGTTAAGGTTCACGGATAGGGTTAGTGTTAAGGGTTACGGGTAGGTTTAGGGTTCAGGGTTAGAGTTAGCATTAGGGCTTAAGGTTAGGATTAGGCGGTAGGTTAGATTTAGGGTTAGATCTAGGCGTTACGGTAAGGGCTAGCATTGGGGTAAAGAGATAGGTTTAGGTTTAATGCTTAGGATTAGGGTTAGGGTTTGGGGTTAAAGAAGTATTAGGGGTTAGGTTTAAGGATCCAAGTTAGGGTTATTTTTAGCTGTAGTGTTAGGGTTAGGGATAAGGGATCCCATTAGCATTAAGGGTCTTCCTTACTGTAGGGTTAAGGGTTAGGCTTAGAGTTAAAGTTGAAGGTTAGGGTCAGTGTTAAGATTTAGGGTGAGGGTTATCGGTTAGGGTAAAGGTTAAGCGTTAGGGTTAGGGATTAGTGATTAGGGTTTTTGGTTAGTGTTAGGGTTAGCGGTTAGGAGTTAGTGTTTTATGAAAGGGTATGGTTAGAATTAGGATTGGGGTTAGAGTTAGGGTGAGGTATAGGGGTTAGGTTTAGGGGTTAGTTTTACGGTAAAAGGATAGGATTAGGGTTACGGGTTGGGCTTAGGTTTAGGGTTAAAGTTTACTGCTAGGGTTAGGGATAGGGATCAGGGTTAGCTTTAGGGGTTCTGGTTAGGGTTAGGTGTTAGGTTAGTGTCAGGGTTAGGTCTAGTCGTGAGGGTAAGGTTTAGGGTTAGCTTTAAGAGCTAGGGTTAGGTTTAATGGTTAGGATTAGGATTAGGGTTAAGGGTTAGGGTAAGGCTTAGGGGTTAGGGTGAAGGGTTAGGGTCAAGGGTTAGGGTTTTTGTTAGGCATAGCGTTGGGGTTAGAAGTAAGGGTTACTGTCAGTGTTAGGGTTGTAGGTAGGGTTACGGTTAGGGTTAGCGGTTTAGAATTAGGGTTAGGGATTAGGTGTCACAGTGATGACTAGGAGATAGGGTTAGAATTATGGGATAGGGGTTGTTCTCAGGAAATGGGTTATGCATTAACGTTAGGATAAGAGGTTAAAGTTAGGCGCACGGTGAGGTTTACGTGTTAAGGGGAGAAATAGGAACAGGGTTGGGTGTTATGTTCAGGGTTAGGGTTATCTGTTAAAGGTATTGTTTATGCTTAGCGCACGGGCCCTGTCTGCATTAGGCGGGCGGGGGGAGTTTAGGGGGCTGGGATTGTACCCGGGAACCCACTCTATCATACTCTGGGTATGGGCCCGTGGGTTTCATGCAGGACACATTGGTAGAGCCTCCTTTCACGCATGGCATGGGAAGATTGCAGGCTTTCTAAACTCTAAGAAAGCAAGAAGTCTGAGAATTAGATTTAGGGTTAGGATTATGGTTAGGGTTAAGGATGAAGTTTAGTGTTAGGGTGAGGGCTTAGGGTTAGGGATTAGGGTTAGGGTTAAAGGTTCCTCTTAGGTTTAACGGTTACACTTTGGTTTAGGGTTGAGGTTTACGGTTAGGGTTAAGATGAGGGGTTAGGGTTAGGTACAGGGTTAGGGTTAAGTGTTAGGTTTAGGGTTGAAGATTAGGATTAGGGTTAGGATTAAAGGTTAGCGTGAGAGTTAACGCTTAGGGTTAAGGTTAAGAGTTAGGGTTTAGGGTTAGGGTTAGGGTTAGGGTTAGTTTTAGGGTTAGAGTTTTGTGCTATGGTTTGTGTTAGAGGTTAGGGTTAGGTTTACTGGTGAAGGTTAGGGTTACGTTTAGGGGTTAGCATAGGGGTTAGGGTTAGGGTTAGGGTTAAGGGATAGGATTAGGGTTAAGTGTTGGGCTTAGCTTTAGGGTTTAGTGTTAGGGTTATCATTAAGAATTAGGGGTAGGGTCAGTGTTAAATGCTTGGGTGCGGGTAATGGTTAGGGTCAGGGTTAAGGTTCACGGATAGTGTTAGTGTTAAGAGTTACGGGTAGGTTTAGGGTTCAGGGTTAGATTTAGCATTAGGGCTTAAGGTTAGGATTAGGCGGTAGATTAGATTTAGGGTTAGTTCTAGGCGTTAGGGTAAGGGCTAGTGTTAGGGTTAAGAGATAGGGTTAGGTTTAATGCTTAGGATTAGGGTTAGGGTTTGGGGTTAAAGTAAGTGTTAGGGGTTAGGTTTAAGGATCAAAGGTTAGGGTTATTTTTAGCTGTAGTGTTAGGGTTAGGGATAAGGGATCCCATTAGCATTAAGGGTCTTCCTTACTGTAGGGTTAAGGGTTAGGCTTAGAGTTAAAGGTTAAGGTTAGGGTCAGTGTTAAGATTTAGGGTGAGGGTTAACGGTTAGGGTAAAGGTTAAGCGTTAGGGTTAGGGATTAGTGATTAGGGTTTTTGGTTAGTGTTAGGGTTAGCGGTTAGGAGTTAGTGTTTTATGAAGGGGTATGGTTAGAATTAGGATTGGGGTTAGAGTTAGGGTGAGGTATAGGGGTTAGGTTTAGGGGTTAGATTTAGGGTAAAAGGATAGGATTAGGGTTATGGGTTGGGCTTAGGTTTAGGGTTAAAGTTTACTGCTAGGGTTAGGGATAGGGTTCAGGGTTAGCTTTAGGGGTTCTGGTTAGGGTTAGGTGTTAGGTTATTGTCAGGGTTAGTTCTAGTCGTGAGTGTAAGGTTTAGGGTGAGCTTTAAGAGCTAGGGTTAAGTTTAATGGTTAGGATTAGGATTAGGGTTAAGGGTTAGGGTAAGGCTTAGGGGTTAGGGTGAAGGGTTAGGGTCCAGGGTTAGGGTTTTTGTTAGGCATAGCGTTGGGGTTAGAAGTAAGGGTTACTGTGAGTGTTAGGGTTGTAGGTAGGGTTACGGTTAGGGTTAGCGGTTTAGAATTAGGGTTAGGGATTAGGTGTCACAGTGATGACTAGGAGATAGGGTTAGAATTATGGGATAGGGGTTGTTCTCAGGAATGGGTTATGCATTAACGTTAGGATAAGAGGTTAAAATTAGGCGCACGGTGAGGTTTACGTGTTAAGGGGAGAAATAGGAACAGGGTTGGGTGTTATGTTCAGGGTTAGGGTTATCTGTTAAAGGTATTGTTTATGCTTAGCGCACGGGCCCTGTCTGCATTAGGCGGGCGGGGGGAGTTTAGCGGGCTGGGATTGTACCCGGGAACCCACTCTATCATACTCTGGGTATGGGCCCGTGGGTTTCATGCAGGACACAGTGGTAGAGCCTCCTTTCACGCATGGCACGGGAGGATTGCAGGCTTTCTAAACTCTAAGAAAGCAAGAAGTCTGAGAATTAGATTTAGGGTTAGGATTCTGGTTAGGGTTAAGGATGAAGTTTAGTGTTAGGGTGAGGGCTTAGGGTTAGGGATTAGGGTTAGGGTTAAAGGTTACTCTTAGGTTTAACGATTACACTTTGGTTTAGGGTTGAGGTTTACAGTTAGGGATAAGATGAGGGGTTAGGGTTAGGTACAGGGTTAGGGTTAAGTGTTAGGTTTAGGGTTGAAGGTTAGGATTACGGTTAGGATTAAAGGTTAGCGTGAGAGTTAACGCTTAGGGTTAATGTTAAGAGTTAGGGTTTAGGGTTAGGGTTAGGGTTAGGGTTAGTTTTAGGGTTAGAATTATGTGCTATGGTTGTGTTAGAGGTTAGGGTTAGGTTTACTGGTGACGGTTAGGGTTACGTTTAGGGGTTAGCATTAGGGTTAGGGTTAGGGTTAGGGTTAAGGGATAGGATTAGGGTTAAGTGTTGGGCTTAGGGTTAGGGTTTAGTGTTAGGGTTATCATTAAGGATTAGGGGTAGGGTCAGGGTTAAATGCTTGGGTGCGGGTAATGGTTAGGGTCAGGGTTAAGGTTCACGGATAGGGTTAGTGTTAAGGGTTACGGGTAGGTTTAGGGTTCAGAGTTAGAGTTAGCATTAGGGCTTAAGGTTAGGATTAGGCGGTAGGTTAGATTTAGGGTTAGATCTAGGCGTTAGGGTAAGGGTTAGCGTTAGGGTTAAGAGGTAGGGTTAGGTTTAATGCTTAGGATTAGGGTTAGGGTTTTGGGTTAAAGTAAGTGTTAGGGGTTAGGTTTAAGGATCGAAGGTTAGGGTTATTTTTAGCTGTAGTGTTAGGGTTAGGGATAAGGGATCCCATTAGCATTAAGGGTCTTCCTTACTGTAGGGTTAAGGGTTAGGCTTAGAGTTAAAGGTTAAGGTTAGGGTCAGTGTTAGGATTTAGGGTGAGGGTTTACGGTTAGGGTAAAGGTTAAGCGTTAGGGTTAGGGATTAGTGATTAGGGTTTTTGGTTAGTGTTAGGGTTAGCGGTTAGGAGTTAGTGTTTTATGAAGGGATATGGTTAGAATTAGGATTGGGTTTAGAGTTAGGGTGAGGTATAGGGGTTAGGTTTAGGGGTTAGTTTTAGGGTAAAAGGATAGGATTAGGGTTACGGGTTGGGCTTAGGTTTAGGGTTAAAGTTTACTGCTAGGGTTAGGGATAGGGTTCAGGGTTAGCTTTAGGGGTTCTGGTTAGGGTTAGGTGTTAGGTTATTGTCAGGGTTAGGTCTAGTCGTGAGGGTAAGGTTTAGGGTTAGCTTTAAGAGCTAGGGTTAGGTTTAATGGTTAGGATTAGGATTAGGGTTAAGGGTTAGGGTAAGGCTTAGGGGTTAGGGTGAAGGGTTCGGGTCAAGGGTTAGGGTTTTTGTTAGGCATAGCGTTGGGGTTAGAAGTAAGGGTTCCTGTCAGTGTTAGGGTTGTAGGTAGGGTTACGGTTAGGGTTAGCGGTTTAGAATTAGGGTTAGGGATTAGGTGTCACAGTGATGACTAGGAGATAGGGTTAGAATTATGGGATAGGGGTTGTTCTCAGGAAATGGGTTATGCATTAACGTTAGCATAAGAGGTTAAAGTTAGGCGCACGGTGAGGTTTACGTGTTAAGGGGAGAAATAGGAACAGGGTTGGGTGTTATGTTCAGGGTTAGGGTTATCTGTTAAAGGTATTGTTTATGCTTAGCGCACGGGCCCTGTCTGCATTAGGCGGGCGGGGGGAGTTTAGGGGGCTGGGATTGTACCCGGGAACCCACTCTATCATACTCTGGGTATGGGCCCGTGGGTTTCATGCAGGACACATTGGTAGAGCCTCCTTTCACGCATGGCATGGGAGGATTGCAGGCTTTCTAAACTCTAAGAAAGCAAGAAGTCTGAGAATTAGATTTACGGTTAGGATTCTGGTTAGGGTTAAGGATGAAGTTTAGTGTTAGGGTGAGGGCTTAGGGTTAGGGATTAGGGGTAGGGTTAAAGGTTACTCTTAGGTTTAACGGTTACACTTTGGTTTAAGGTTGAGGTTTACGGTTAGGGTTAAGATGAGGGGTTAGGGTTTGGTACAGGGTTAGGGTTAAGTGTTAGGTTTAGGGTTGAAGATTAGGATTAGGGTTAGGATTAAAGGTTAGCGTGAGAGTTAACGCTTAGGGTTAAGGTTAAGAGTTAGGGTTTAGGGTTAGGGTTAGGGTTAGGGTTAGTTTTAGGGTTAGAGTTATCTGCTATGATTTGTGTTAGAGGTTAGGGTTAGGTTTACTGGTCACGGTTAGGGTTACGTTTAGGGGGTAGCATTAGGGTTAGGGTTAGGGTTAAGGGATAGGATTAGGGTTAAGTGTTGGGCTTAGGGTTAGGGTTTAGTGTTAGGGTTAGCATTAAGGATTAGGGTTAGGGTCAGGGTTAAATGTTTGGGTGCGGGTAATGGTTAGGGTCAGGGTTAAGGTTCACGGATAGGGTTGGTGTTAAGGTTTACGGGTAGGTTTAGGGTTCAGGGTTAGTGTTAGCATTAGGGCTTAAGGTTAGGGTTAGGCGGTAGGTTAGATTTAGGGTTAGATCTAGGCGTTAGGGTAAGGGCTAGCGTTAGGGTTAAGAGATAGGGTTAGGTTTAATGTTTAGGATTAGGGTTAGGGTTTGGGGTTAAAGTAAGTGTTAGGGGTTAGGTTTAAGGATCAAAGGTTAGGGTTATTTTTAGCTGTAGTGTTAGCGTTAGGGATAAGGGATCCCATTAGCATTAAGGGTCTTCCTTCCTGTAGGGTTAAGGGTTAGGCTTAGAGTTAAAGGTTAAGGTTAGGGTCAGTGTTAAGATTTAGGGTGAGGGTTAACGGTTAGGGTAAAGGTTAAGCGTTAGGGTTAGGGATTAGTATTAGGGTTTTTGGTTAGTGTTAGGGTTAGCGGTTAGGAGTTAGTGTTTTATGAAGGGGTATGGTTAGAATTAGGATTGGGGTTAGAGTTAGGGTGAGGTATAGGGGTTAGGTTTAGGGGTTAGTTTTAGGGTAAAAGGATAGGATTAGGGTTACGGGTTGGGCTTAGGTTTAGGGTTAAAGTTTACTGCTAGGGTTAGGGATAGGGTTCAGGGTTAGCTTTAGGGGTTCTGGTTAGGGTTAGGTGTTAGGTTAGTGTCAGGGTTAGGTCCAGTCGTGAGGGTAAGGTTTAGGGTTAGCTTTAAGAGCTAGGGTTAGGTTTAATGGTTAGGATTAGGATTCGGGTTAACGGTTAGGGTAAGGCTTAGGGGTTAGGGTGAAGGGTTAGGGACAAGGGTTAGAGTTTTTGTTAGGCATAGCGTTGGGGTTAGAAGTAAGGGTTACTGTCAGTGTTAGGGTTGTAGGTAGGGTTACGGTTAGGGTTAGCGATTTAGAATTAGGGTTAGGGATTAGGTGTCACAGTGATGACTAGGAGATAGGGTTAGAATTATGGGATAGGGGTTGTTCTCAGGAAATGGGTTATGCATTAACGTTAGGATAAGAGGTTAAAGTTAGGCGCACGGTGAGGTTTACGTGTTAAGGGGAGAAATAGGAACAGGGTTGGGTGTTATGTTCAGGGTTAGGGTTATCTGTTAAAGGTATTGTTTATGCTTAGTGCACGGGCCCTGTCTGCATTAGGTGGGCGGGGGGAGTTTAGGGGGCTGGGATTGTACCCGGGAACCCACTCTATCATACTCTGGGTATGGGCCCGTGGGTTTCATGCAGGACACAGTGGTAGAGCCTCCTTTCACGCGTGGCATGGGAGGATTGCAGGCTTTCTAAACTCTAAGAAACCAAGAAGTCTGAGAATTAGATTTAGGGTTAGGATTCTGGTTAGGGTTAAGGATGAAGTTTAGTGTTAGGGTGAGGGCTTAGGGTTAGGGATTAGGGTTAGGGTTAAAGGTTACTCTTAGGTTTAACGGTTACAGTTTGGTTTAGGGTTGAGGTTTACGGTTAGGGTTAAGATGAGGGGTTAGGGTTTGGTACAGGGTTAGGGTTAAGTGTTAGGTTTAGGGTTGAAGATTAGGATTAGGGTTAGGATTAAAGGTTAGCGTGAGAGTTAACGCTTAGGGTTAAGGTTAAGAGTTAGGGTTTAGGGTTAGGGTTAGGGTTAGGGTTAGTTTTAGGGTTAGAGTTATGTGCTATGGTTTGTGTTAGAGGTTAGGGTGAGGTTTACTGGTCACGGTTCGGGTTACGTTTAGGGGG